>NC_081569.1:34223181-34519925 GCF_022355385.1 Mustela nigripes | reverse complement strand
TGTGGGACTCGATCCCAGGACGCTGGGATCATGACCTGAGCCGAAGGCAGCTGCTTAACCAACTGAGCCACCCAGGCGTCCCTAAATTTATTTTTCTTAAACGTCTTTTTACCCCCTTTCTACTCTTCATGATTTGGGGTCTATTCTGATTTGGTTAATACACATTTTTCTGGGGTCTTTGCCACCCTTATAGTGTTTTATTCTCTCGTTCATATATTCTTATCTGAATAAAATGACAAATGACAAGGCAGAAAAACTCACCACATAAAAAAAAAAAACCCAAAAAAACAAAAAACAAGAGGCAATGTGGAAGGCTAGGGAGCTAATCAATACAGACATTAGTAATATTTCAGATCTACAGTTCAGAATGATGATCTTGAAGGTGCTAGCTGGGCTCAAAAAAGGCATGGAAGATATTAGAGAAACCCTGTCTGGAGAAATAAAAGCCCTTTCTGGAGAAATAAAAGAACTAAATTTAACCAAGCTGAAATAAAAAAAAAAAAAAACTATTAAGGAGGTGCAATAAAAAATGGAGTCTCTTACTGCTAGGATAAATGAGGCAGAAGAGAGAATTAGTGATACAGAAGACCAAATGATGGAGAATAAAGAAGCTGAGCAAAAGAGGGACAAATAACTACTGGACCATGAGGGGAGAATTTGAGAGATAAGTGATACCATAAGACAAAACAATATTAGAATAATTGGATTCCAGAAGAAGAAAGAGAGAGGGGGCCAGAAGGTATATTGGAGCAAATTACTGTAGAGAATTTCCCTAATATGGCAAAGGGAACAAGCATCAAAATCCAGGAGGCACAGAGAACCCCCCTCAAAATTAATAAGAATAGGTCCATCATCATAGTAAAACTTTCAAGTCTTACTGACAAAGAGAAAATCCTGAAAGCAGCACAGAACAAGAAGTCTGTAACATACAATGGTAAAACTATTAGACTGACAGCAGACTTATCCACAGAGACCTGGCAAGCCAGATAGAACTGGCATGATATATTCAGAGCACTAAATGAGAAAAACATGCAGCCAAGAATACCATATCCAGCTAGGTTATCATTGAAAATAGAAGTAGAGATAAAAAGCTTCCAGGACAAACAAAAACAAAAAGAGTTTGTAAACACCAAACAAACTAGACAAGAAATACCGAAAGGGGTCCTCTAAGCAAAGAAAGAGCCTAAAAGTAGCAGAACAGAAAGGAACAGAGATAATACACAGTAACAGTCACCTTACAGGCAATACAATGGCACTAAATTCATATCTTTCGATAGTTTCCCAGAACATAAATGGGCTAAATGCCCCAATCAAAAGACACAAGGTATCAAAATGGATAAAACAACAACAACAACAACACCATCAATATGCTGTCTACAAGAAACCCATTTTAGACTCAAAGACACCATCAGATTGAAAGTGAGGGGATGGAAAACAATTTACCATGCTAATGGACATCAGAAGAAAGCTGGGGTGGCAATCCCTATATCAGATCAATTCTATTTTAAGCCAAAGACTATAATAAGAGATGAGGAAGGACACTATATCATACTCAAAGGGTCTGTCCAACAAGAAGATCTAACCATTTTAAATATCTATGCCCCTAACATGGGAGCAGCCAACTACATAAACCAATTAATAACAAAATCAAAGAAATACATCGACAATAATACAATAATAGTAGGGGACTTTAACACCCCACTCACTGAAATGGACAGATCATCCAAGCAAAAGATCAACAAAGAAATAAAGGCCTTAAATGATACACTGGACCAGATGGACATCACAGATATATTCAGAACATTCCATCCCAAAGCAACAGAATACACATTCCTCTCTGGTGCACATGAAACATTCTCCAGAATAGATCACATCCTGGGTCATAAATCAGGTCTCAACCAGTATCAAAAGATTAGGATCATTCCCTGCATATTTTTAGACCACAATGCTCTGAAGCTAGAACTCAATCACAAGAGGGAATTTGGAAAAGACCAAATACATGGAGACTGAAGAGCATCCTTCTAAAGAAGGAAGGGTCAACCAAGAAATTAAGAAGTGAAAAAATCATGGAAACAAAAGATACTGAAAACATAGCATCCTTTCTGGATCAAAACTCTTCAAAGTGTAGGAATAGAGGGTATATACCTCAATATCATCAAAGCCATCTATGAAAAACCCACAGAGAATATCATTCTCCTCAATGGAGAAAAAATGAGAGCTTTTCTGCTAAGGTCAGGAACACAGCAGGGATGTCCATTATCACCACTGCTATTCAACATAGTACTAGAAGTCCTAAACTCAGCAATCAGACAACAAAAAGAGATGAAAGGCATCCAAATCAGCAAAGAAGTCATGCTATCACTCTTTGCAGATGATATAATACTTCATGTGGAAAACCCAAAAGACTCCACTCCAAATCTGCTAGAAGTCATACAGGAATTCAGTGAAGTGTCAGGATATAAAATCAATGCACAGAAATCAGTTATATTTCTATACACCAATAACAAGACAGAAGAAAGAGAAATTAAGGAGTCAGTCCCATTTACAATTGCACCCCAAACCATAAGATACCTAAGAATAAACTTAACCAAAGAGGCAAAATACTCATGAAAGAAACTGAGGAAGACACAAAGAAATGGAAAAATGTTCCATGCTCATGGATTAGAAGAACAAATATTGTGAAAATGGCTATGCTACTGAAAGCAATCTACACGTTTCATGCAAACCCTATCAAAATACCATCTATTTGTTCCAAAGAAATGGATCAAATAATCCTAAAATGTATATGGAACCAGAAGACCTCGAATAGCCAGAGAAATGTTAAAAAAGAAAGCCAAAGTTGGTGGCATCACAATTCCAGACTTCAAGTTTTATTACAAAGCTGTCATCATCAAGACAGTATGGTACTGGCCCAAAAACAGACACAAAGATCAGTGGAACAGAATAAAGAGCCCAGAAATAGACCCTCAACTCTACAGTCAACTAATCTTCAACAAAGCAGGAAAGAATGTCAACGGAAAAAAGGAAGTCTCTTCAACAAATGGTGTTGGGAAAATTGGACAGCCACATGAAGAAAATTGAAACCGGAAAATTTCCTTATACCACAAACAAAACTAGACTTCAAATGGATGAAGGACCTCAATGTGAGAATGGAATCCATCAAAATCCTTAAGGCAGCAACCTCTTCGACCTCAGCCACAGCAACTTCTTCCTAGAAGCATCGCGAAAGGCAAGGGAGGCAAGAGCAAAAATGAACTATTGGGACCTCATCAAGATCAAAAGCTTTTGCACAGGGGCACCTTGGTAGCTCAGTGGGTTAAAGCCTCTGTCTTCGGATCAGGTCGATCCCAAGGTCCTGGGAATAAGCCCCGCATCAGCTCTCTGCTCAGCAGGGAGAATGCTTCCTCCTCTCTCTCTGCCTGCCTCTCTGCCTACTTGTGATCTCTGCCAAATAAATAAATAAAATATTTAAAAAAAAAAAAAAAAAGCTTTTGCACAAAGGAAAGAGTCTACAAAACCACAAGACAACTGACAGAATGGGAGAAGATATTTGCAAATGACATATCAGATAAAGGGCTAGTATCCAAAATCTATAAAGAACTTACCATACTCAACACCCAAAGAACAAAGAATCCAATCAAGAAATGGGCAGAAGGCATGAACAGACATTTCTACAAAGAAGACATCCAGGTAGCCAACAGACACGTGAAAAAGTGCTCCACATCACTCAGCATCAGGGAAATACAAATCAAAACCACAATGAGATACCACCTCACTCCAATCAGAATGGCTAAAATTAACAAGTCAGGAAATGTCAGATGCTGGAGAGGATGCAGAGAAAGGGGAACCCTCTTACACTGTTGGTGGGAATGCAAGCTGGTGGAGCCACTCTGGAAAATAGCATGGAGGTTCCTTAAAAAGTTTAAAATAAAGCTACCCTACGACCCAGCAACCACACTAGTGGGTATTTACCCTAATGATACAAATGTAGTGATCCAAAGGGTCACGTGCACCTGAATGTTTATAGCAATGTCTACAGTAGTCAAACTATGGAAAGAACCTTGATGCCCATCAACAGATGAATGGATAAAGAAGATGTGATACACACACACACACACATACACACACACACACACACACATAGAAACAATACATATATACAATGGAATACTATGCAGTCATCAAAAGAAATGAAATCTTGCCATTTGCAACGACATGATTGGAACTAGAGGGTATTATGCAGAGCAAAATAAGCCAATCAGAGAAAGACAATTTTCATATGCTCTCCCTGATATGAAGAAGTTGAGAGGCAAGGGGGGACTTTGGGGGGGAGAGAAGGAAAAAATGAAACAAGATAGGATCAGGAGGGAGACAAACCCTAAGAGACTCTTAATCTTGCAGAACAAACTAAGGTTTGCTGTGGGGGGAAGAGGTGGGTAGGGAGAGGGTGGTGGGGTTATGGACATCGGGGAAAGTATGTGCTATGGTGAGTGCTGTGAAGTGTGTAAACCTGGTGATTCACAGACTTGTACCCCTAGGGATAATGATACATTATATGTTAATAAAAAAATTTAAAAAAATAAAAAATAAAAAGTGATTCATATTTGGAGAATGTACTTGTGTGACTTCATTCACTATCATTTATTAAAGTAGTTTCATCAATTGACTTATTTGAGGCTGGGTAGCTATGGGCATGTGTCATTCAAAATCCCTCAGAGTAAATCTTCTGAGAAAAGTGTAGTTGGATGACAGCCTTCAGCCACCACGCTTCCAGAATCCGCTGTAGCATTCATCCAAAGGCCATACTCATTAAGCTGATTCAAACCAATGACTGAACATGATGGACGGAGGTCATAGAGCTGGCCACATATGCACAACGTGGGACTCTCAACCATAATCTTATCTAGGACTCCTCATTGGTCTGACACTTTTCTCTAGCCTCACTGGTCAAGTTTTTCTCCTTCCTTTCCCCTCTCCTCTCATAGATGTCAGACCCATATTATGGTCCAAAGATTTCTCTCATCTACTCTAGCTGCCTCTCCACTTATCTCAGATGTTTCCCTCCCCCAAAGCTCTTATACTTCTAATATCTTGCTGTGTGCTTCTGGTAGGACTCTTAGCTTATGAATATGAGAAAAATTACCAAATTCCCCTAAAACAACTGGGAGAAGTATGATGTTAAATACTAATGTTATCACTGAAACATGCATTTTTCCAGGTTTTTCTTTTCCTATCTTTTGATTCTTCTTTCTCCCGATTCCTCTTCCAGAGCCTGCCTGATTTTTTTTTTCTTTTTTGACAAATGGGAAAAAGAAAAGTTTGCTACATCTTTTCTAGCAACACTTACAAGAGATGTATAAAGAGATGAGCAGAAATCAGAGCAGCACTATTAACTCTATTATCTGGCTCCAGTGTCTATAGATTATTCCTTCACTGACACTTGAGAAGGGGTTGGGGGAAGGATCAATGTGGTCTGGTTCTAAACTGCTTAGGAATGTTGAAGGTAGAGGAGCGAGGGATGGAGAATTGTCATGAAGAAGTGGGGACTCCACTCTGAAAGTAGGCTACAGGTTCTTTTCCAGGGCAACAGAAGTAATAATATTTGGAAGATGTAAAGTGAATCTTCTCAATAGTGATTCATTCTACAAAAAATATATTTTAAAGTATTTATAGAAAAAGCAAAACAATTAAATCTTGCTGAAAGAGGTTGTGATTGAAGGTTATAGTTAAAGGAACTCTTCAGGTTCTTCAAGATAAGGGCAAACTCTCTTGATGACTGAAAATTATCACCCCTTTCCAATACCATCACAACTCTAAAATCTCTTGGCACGTCTTTGAAAAGAAGTTTCTGTAAAAGTGGAAGGGGTCTGTTCAATATGCAAAGATAATCATTTTAGCTAACCACTTACACATCTTGCACTTAAAACAGGGGTGTAGATTAACTCTGCTGCTTTAACACTGATAAACTTCATATTCAGACAAGAGTTAGGAAAGCAAGATGTTATGAAGTACTGGATGCCAAAGGGAGGTGTTGCAGGAAACCTGAGGCCATAGACTCAGGTAAGTCTCCAAGATCAGGACAAACATGTTTTCATAATCAAACTGGAATTCAACCTAATTATTTTCTAAGAAACGTTCATTTTGTCAAATTATCATTTTCTAGTAAACTTAAAGACACAGTCTGTAGGAGGTAGGAAAGTGAGTAATCCGCTGATTAAATTTTCTATGAATTACATAATGCTTTTTTATCACAGCTAGTTTCCTAATACATTTAAAGCATTGTGACTTTGTAATGGGAATGTGAGTAGTTCTTTACATATTTAGAAACATTGAAAAGTTTATAGACATAAAAGTAAGGAAGATGACTTGCTATTTGACAAAAATCTAACTTCTATTTGACGTATATCAAGCTAACAATGGTCTATGTTATTTTCCAGGAGCTCCATATTTAAAATTTGAAATTCTATGTATTTCACTTAAAGCAAAGTAACATGTGGACGTATCTAATAGAAGATTTTCAAAGGGTGAGAGTATTATAAGCATAAATGTAAAGCTATGTCTTTGCCTAAAAAACATAATACACAAACTTAAGTGTTGCTTCTCTATATATTATACACACATGTATTTAAATGTCAACATGTATAAAACTAATCTTTCTATATGTCTATACTGTACATAAGGTTTGGTTGATAATTTCACTTTAAAAATTTATTACATTTTGCTCTATATCATTTGCAATACTGGCACCTAGAAATATTCTTGAAAATCCAAGAAATAAATGTCTTGAAATATTTGCATCACTTTGAAATAATGAAGTAGAAAGTTTTCCAAGGCATGTTGTTAAATGACAAAGAGAACAGGAAAAATCCCAAAGCTGGAGACGCAGGATAGCCTACCTGCGTCTAGGTCACAGACCCTAGAATCAGACTGGATGGGTTTAAATACCTATTTGGCCACTTATTAGCTATATGGAGGAAAAGTTTTGTTTTTGTTTTTGTTTTTTTTAAAACTTTTTCATACAACAGTTTCCTAATTTGTAAAATGAAGGTCAAATGAGTACTTACCTCACAGGGCCATTTTAAGGATCAGATCAGACATTATGTAAGAAACAATTAAAACAGTACTTGCTACAATGTCATTACTAAATCAGTGCTAATTTGTTTCTAGAATGGCCTAGTTTATGGCAGAACTACTTATTCTACAGGAACATAGACGTAGTCAAGCGACAGAAAAAAGGCTACTAAATTGAGGTATCAATTTGATACCAAAGTGTAACTGTGGGTATTAAATGAGATTCTTTGCTTTTTGAGTATTATACATGCAAAATATACTTCATATGTCACTTTGTGTTAAATTTTAAACACTTTCATTCAACCATTAAATAACAGTGAAGTTTACATTCATTGACTTATTGACATAGAAAGACATTCCTGCACATTTCATTAATTGCTAATAAGCAGATCAAAAGAGTATTAATTGTATCAATATGAACTCATTTATGTGAAATTATATGTATTTGTGTATACAATGATTACCTTAACAACTAATCCATTTACGTGATTTTGACTTTCTTCTTTGTATAAAACACATGTAAGATTATATATATATATATACATATATATATACACTTACACACACACACAAACTGTACATTATTTAAAAAGAAAACAAAACTCTAAAAGCCACTTTGTGAAAAAAGAAAGCAACCGTAAGTCTAGTTGATTATACCATCATGCAGTATTCTGCATTCAAAATGCATATGGTGAGAGCACAGCCAGTTACCACTGGTGAAACGCAATGGATTAAAAAAATTATGAATGTACTCACCCACCAATCACCTGGAGTCCAGAGAATTTGCAAGCATCCAAATCACTGCCACTTACTATTCGAGCCTTAAATCAAAAACAAGAAAAAAACAAAAGAAAAACAAACAGGCTTTTAGCATACCAAAGCTGCAAATTCATGAATTTGGGACACGAGTCAAACTGCACTAGACATGTAACACCTAGTATGACAGATGCTAAGCAGGGTCAGCTCCAAGTCAAAGCTACTATGTTTTTTGTGAGTGGAGGTTTCACAATTAGCTGTCAGCATTTAAACAAAAGCACTGGCACAGTCCAGGAAAATATATCATATTCCCAGTAACACTTGCCCTTAAAACTTGCTTGGTGCAGTGAACATCATGAATCAGTCAAGGAGATCATGATTAGCCAGACTTAAGAACAGATGCTGAGTTTGACCGTAGCAGACCCCGAGGCTGGCAAGTGTAAGCTAAAGTAAGCGCGGCTGGCAAGGTGTAACCTCTTCATAAATGCAACATATCGGAGGGCACACTGAAAGGACAACCAAAGAATGGAAAGCTGGGATATCATGCATATCTCACAACTAAAACAGAGGAACCAAAACAGGTCTAATATGTCACAAACAAACATGTACAAAAGACAAGGTCCCTCAGGAGAGAAGAAAAAAGTATGATTTAAAACCTTTTCATCCACAGAACTGCTATCTGAAAGAGAATCAGGAAAAGAAGGAATAAATGTTAGATGGTAGTGCTTTAAGAAGTCATTTAAACATATACATGAATAAAATGTTACTAGTTTACATTGCTTAAAATCATAAATAAACAGAATTTCAAGGCTGAACCCCCAAGGGGAGAGAGATATTTGGCCTTCATCATTTAAAGAGCTGGAAAATGTGTCCAAATACTTGCAAAATATCAAAAGGTGATTAAAGGGTTTAATGGAAGACAATGTGTCATGTAAAGGAAAAGAACACAGTTGAAGAATCAGAAGTCCTAAGCCCCATATGGGGTTCTGCTACTTATTAAGCACATGGGGCAAACTACCAAATTCTCTGGAGTCTGGAATCTAGACCCAACTCTGCAAAAAAGATACGAATATTGTGCTTATTGGCATCCAAACATTGTTCAGAGAATCAACTGAGATGAATATATGTCAAAGTAAACCCCAGGTGACTACACAAATCAAGCACATTTTATTAAGGGATTATTTATTTATGGCTTGTCATAGAGACTCAAGTACTAAGAAATTAATCAAATATACTCCACTCTGCAAAACAAACAAACAAACAAACAAAAAACAACTGATGTCTGAAAGCACTTCAGTGACTTAAGATCAAAAAGCTAGTGAATGGCAGAAATGGGACACAAACCCAGGGCTCCTGATGCCCTAGCTGCTGCCCTATAGATCCCATTTTTCAGGTAAGTTGAACAAAGCAGAGAGACAGGGGTGCTGGTGCACAGTTTTCCAGCCCAGTTTAAGATACATCACAGGGTAAACGTTTCTCAGTTGCAACTTCCCTTGGGCCCAATGAACAATGGTAAATGATGGGCCTTTTTTTTTTTTTTTTTTTTTTTTTTTTTTTTGGTGGGTAGCAAAGCAAGGTTTATTGAGCAAGAACAAAGTGATAGTATGAAGCTCCCAAAGAGGGAGTAGACCCAAAGAAGTTGCCCGAAATAATTTTTTTAACTCAAATCTGAATCTACCAAGGTCCTCCTAGCATGGTCCATTTTTTACTTTACATAGTAGCATTGCTCTTAAATTTATTAATTCAGTTTTGCTTATTAGTATAAAGCTGGAGGAACATCTCTATGAATTCAAGTTGGCAGAAAGCTAGAGCTAAAATGACTTTGGAGTTCATGGAGTCAAAACCTTTCATTTTTATGGATGAGCCCCAGGAATATAAAGATTTATCGAGGCCATGTAGCTCTCTGACAACTTTTATTGATAAAAAATATGAGATGTATTTGTTTTCTTAACTCATTAAGTATGGCTTGATTAATTACTTGGCAAGATTTTTGGCTGTAGTTTAGATATTTCACAGTATCTCAGAATTAGGTCTTTGAATATAAAATAGGATAAAAGCACAAGTAATAAAAACAGATCTTATTTCTGGCCATAAAATAATTAAGATACTGTATTCAATATAGAAAGTTAAGCATTAAATAACAATACCTCCATGAAAACGGTCACAAACATAATATAAAATCATAAAATAATCTAATATGAGGTAACTGGTCAGTAAATATGCACCTGCTTTTCAACAGGTACCAAAAAGCTATTTGATAAAATTTCAAAACAAAACCATCTAAATAATTTTTAAACATATTGAAAGTTGATTTGAATGAATCTTGAGCTTAATATGAAAAAAAAAAAGAAAGTTACTTCCAGAGAAATAAATCTAAGTGTAAAGTATTAGGGTATTCCCATAATTCCAAGCAAAATGAAAATGTCCACAACCATCATTTTAATGTATTTCTTGAAATTCTGATAATATATTAAAGCAGACCAATTAAAGCAAAAACAAACAATACAGATGTTAGAAGGCAGAACAGCAGAACAAACACAAAATTGTTATTTTCATTTCAAACCCATAAGACAAGTCACCTGGAAAACTGTTAGGGTTCATAAAATAGGTAGCAACATGAACATAAATAAGAACAGTTATTTCCTACAAACCCACAATAACTAGCTTGAAAAACAATGACATGAGATCTGATTTCAAATATCCATTACTTTGACATGGTCTCCTATTAATAACTGGATTCTATAGCAACCATTCCAACGAGTAAAGGTAATCCTAAAGTCAATTATCTTTCAACTGCTATATCTAAAACATTTCAACTTTTTTATTCATTATTCAATGTTTCCCTCATTCCTTCACTGAATATGTATTTTTATTAATTGCCAACAAATATATTTTGTTCACTCCTACTCCTTTCTCATCTACCTGCTATCCTGTCTTCCTTGAAAGCTTTCTAAACAGTTAAAATGACACCACTTCCCGGCCACCCGGTACCTAGAGCAGAGAGAACAGACATGTATCTAAGGCAGGCTCATGAGCCCTCATCACATCCCACACTTTGGCCGCTATTAAGTTCTTGCCATTTCATCTTCATGCCATGCTCTTTGAAATCTGCATGCCTTTGCATTTCCAGTTTCCTTCTTTTGAAACAAGCACTCCCCTTCCTCATCTAGCTGTCAGCCTCCAAAACTCAGTTCAAGCATAACCTTCTGTCCTGGAAACTAGTAACGTATCAGAGATTCACAGCTTTTGTGCAGGAGCACTGCGCGTTGCCTTCCTCATCTTTTGTCAGTTTCTCCACCTGCAGTCCTCCTAGATAAAAGTGCGTTTTGCCTCCTCCTTCTAATTTCTAGTACATTTCTGAAATATAATAGATGACCAACAAATGTTTGCTAAACACTGAGTGAACAACCTTAAATAAGCTACCACACTTTATGGAAGTATCTAAAAAATCCAAATAAAACTTATTTCATCTTCCCGTGTAGGAAGATAAATTGTTTTATAACACATTTATAGATTTAGTTGTTAAAATCATAATGGCAAGTTGTTGTAGGGTTAAGAACAGTTCAAGTGTAACTGGATTAGTAAGTCAAAAACATCGATAACCTTTTAAAAGGAGAATTATGAGGAAAGTCTGTAAGGATTTTAAAAATCTGTACTAACCAAATATTACTGTCCCGGCAAAATAGATTTAGAGATAAATTCAACAAAATTAGCTAAATAATAAACCCTTGTACTTAAGAATTTGACAAATAAGGAAGGGTGGATTGTTATCGAAGACAAGTAACTGGCCAAAAAAGGCTGCTTGGGGCGCCTGGGTGACTCAGTGGGTTAAAGCCTCTTCCTTCGGCTCAGGTCATGATCCCAGGGTCCTGGGATCAAGCCCCGCATCGGGCTCTCTGCTCAGCAGGGAGCCTGCTTCTCCCCCTCTCTCTGCCTGCCTCTCTGCCTACTTGTGATCTCCCTCTCTGTGTGTCAAAGTCTTTAAAGAAAAAAAAAAAAAAAGACTGCCTAACACATAGGTCAAGTATCCATAATGCTTATTTATATCATCTTAAACAATGTCCATGAAGTTACGGATGCATTAATTAAATATCAAATAAGAGAAAATAAGTAAAAATAGAAAGAAATACTTGTGAACTCTTTGGAATAAGGAGATACATTTACTGTTAGAGGTAAAATTCATTAAGTCTGTTATGCCCATTTAGCACTTTAGTATATAAAAAAGAAAATGAAACACACTTGCTAAAAACACGTATGTTGGTATGCTCAGTATATAAAGAACTCTTACAGGTCTCTGAAAAAAAAAAAAAAATGACACTACCCTCCAAAATTGGTCAAGAAGGTTACCAGATAATTCACAAATTAGAATGCAACAATGGTAAATCATCATGAAAAATGATATAATTAATTAAAAGTATGCCTCATCAGATCATAAAATCAGTAAAAATCAGAGTAATGATATGTTAATGGTATTAAAAGTAATATTTAAGGCTGTTAAAGAGGTCATTAATCTGACACTGATGCATCGTTAATGACACTGAAAACAGTAATAAAATTTTTAGAAAATTTTCAGTGTTGTCTAGTAGTAGACTGTTTTAATGAGAAAAATTTTTTGAACTTGATGCTAAGGAAGTTATTTTTGTTACAGATTGAATTATGTCCCCCAAAATTCACATGTTGAGGTTCTAACCCACAGCACCTCAGACTGTAGACTTAGTTGGAAATAGAGCTGTTGCAGGTATAGTTAATTAAGATAAGGTCATTCTTGCATATGGTGATTCCCAATCCAATATGACTGGTGTCTCTGGGGAGACAGATGCACAGACAAGAAAAACACCATCTGAAGATTGCAGCTCTGCAGCCACAGGCCAAAGATATCTACCAGGTAGTAGAAGAGAGGCCTGGACAGATCCTTCCCTAACATTTTTGGAGGGAGCACCGCCCTTTCAGCATACCTTCATCTCAGACACTTAGCTTCCAGAACTGTGAGACAAGAAGTTTCTGTTCTCTAAGTCACTCAGTTTATGGTACTTCGTTTTATCATCCATGGCAAACTAACACAATTTTAAGTCATGAAAAAAAAAGTAATGTGTAAATATTTGCACTTTCATTATTTACAAAAAGAAACCTGGAGATGGATGCATAATCAATTATAGAAATATGGGTTGAAAGTTATGTTCTAGGGATGTCCGGGTGGCTCAGCTGATTAAGTTCCCGTCTTCAGCTGAGGTCATGACCCCAGGGTCCTGGGATTGAGTCCCACATCAGGCTCCCTGCTTAGTGTGGAGTGCTTCTCCCTCTGCCTGCTGCTCCCCTAGCTCATGTTCTTTCTCTAACAGATAAATAAAATCTGTTCTATGATCTTGATTCAACAATTTGTGACCATTAACAATTTTTTTTTTTAAGATTTTATTTATTTACTTGACAGAGATCTCAAGTAGGCAGAGAGGCAGGCAGAGAGAGAGAGAGAGGAGGAAGCAGGCTGCCCACTGAGCAAAGAGCCCGATGCAGGGCTCAATCCCAGGACCCTAGGACCATGACCTGAGCCAAAGGCAGAGGATTTAACCCAAGGAGCCACTCAGATGCCCCATTTGTGACCATTAAAATAAACATTTAAAATACCATCTAAAAATGTAAAAAATGTTTATGTATATATACATATTAACATATGTAATAAAGGTTTAATATACATTATACATGTATCTATTACATTTTATACACATACACACACACATATATATAATCAATACACACACACACACACACACACACACTCATTCACAATGGCTTTGTTCCCTGACAAACTGCCTTTTGTTCTACAGGCAGTTGTTTGGCCTAGTCAAATTCTGACTAAACCCCTGTAATTACCAAAAGACCAACCCACCAACCAACCCTCGGTTAGTATGGATATACACTAGTTAGTATGGATGTTAGTCTGGATGCTCCTTGTCTCAAAACTCCTATCATTGCACAAGGTCGTCTTGCAGTTCAGTGACTTTATGTTGTTAATGTCAGACCACAATGCGTCCCTCTACTTTATAGCGAAACCTCCTCTATAAACAGGATTAAAGTGAAGTTCCAGGGACCATACATTTTCATAATGTCTCGGAATTCCATAAGCTGGGTATTTATTTTTTTTAAGCTTACAAAATATTTACTAAGTGAATATCATTGTTTAATTACACTGTGTAAGAACTTTAAAGCTATTAAACTTTTAAGAATATATGTGATCTAAGTGTGTCTCCTGAGTACTGAACTCAATGTTTCTCGTGTGAACATCCTCAAGAAAGAACTATGAATGTGATTTAAGGCAACATGTGACCTCCTGAGCACTCAGTTTTCCCTCACATGTCAGTGAAATAAGAGGGTTTGGCCAGCGTGTATCTAAAACTTCTAGCTCTAGATTCTATGATTTTTGTTTCTCTAGATATAATTTTCAGTGTAACAACTATTTACTCACCATTTACCCCTCAAAATATTAATATCTACTACCTAAATTTGAGATACAATTATTTCACAATTTAAGATAAAGGTAAAAATTGTGTTGTGTTTCCTTTCTTGGTATTTTGAAGAAAATTAGGTGGAAGAGATCTGAAAGCTTATAAAGAATCTGAGTTCTGGATGCCATTCTAGCTTAGGAATTTCCTTAAACTTTTTTCCTCTAATGCCCTTCCTTGCTCTCCAATCCTTCAAGGATAATGCAAAGCTCTCACTAGTGACACTGTTCACTACCCACTTTGGAAACAGGTTTGCTTTCTTTCCAAGCATATCAAAATACATAGGACTTTTAAGACCTGTATATTATCCCTGAAAATCACAAGATGGGAGCTGAAAACCATCCAGAGAAGAGCCTATATTGTAACCAGAAAATTATTCAATTTCCATTGACCTTTACAGAGTACCTCCTATGTGTTAGACATTTTGCACAGCACCTTATCTGCTCTTTTATTGAATCGCATCAATTGTTCTGTGAGGCCATCAATATTCATTAGATCTTGCCAAGGCAGAGGAAACCCTTTGGCCTGGCTCACATTTCTGTTATAATTCTGGATATAATGGGGTGGGTACTGAGTGAGATATTAATGCTCATATCTCATACACTTTTTTGTTCAGTTATGGACTTGGGGGGGTTAATCTAAAAAATGAGAGACAATAACAATACAATATGGTAAAGATATATGAAAGATATGAGTAAGTTGGTAGGGGAACACAGAGGAAGTATCTCCTAACTCTGCTGCCAGAAAGGGCACTGGGTTTGTAAACGATTCATGGGGGCAATGATTTTTGAATGGGCGCTTGTCAGTTCAATGAAACCATTCTTAGAGGGAAAGAATTTGCAAAGGCACTGAAGCTTGAAAGAGTATAGAGTATTAGGAACTGAAACACGAGAGTGTGATAGTAAAGAACTTTAAGAAATGAAAGGTTGATGAACAGGGTTTATTGCATAAAAATCTTGATAGATTCTATTAAGGAATTTAAATTATACTCTAATTGTAATGTAGAACCACAGACTGTTTTCAAGCAAGACCATGATGCGTCACATGATCAGAGTTTTATTTTGTTTTTAAAAAATCAAGGCCAGTCCTCTGGACAATGAGGAAGAATAAGATGACATACAAAGATTCTGTTCTCTGCCCCACTTAAATCACTACTCTACACCCATGCACAACTAACTGCTAGATTATTTATTTATTTATTTATTTATTCATTTATTTGTAAGCTCAGGCTCAGCATGGGCCATGAAATCATGAACCTGAGATCAAGAGTCCCATGTTCCATCAACTGAACCAGCCAGGCTCCCCAAGTAAGTAACAACTTTTAATATGTTGTATACCCGAAAATAATCTAACATTTTGTGTCACCTATACTCAAATTATTATAAAACTTTAAAACCTATCCAAGCTTAGGGGTGCCTGGGTGGCTCAGTCAGTTAAGTGACTGACTCTTGATTGATTTCACTCCGGTCATAATCCCAGCTCTATTTTGCTGAGATCAAGCTCTGAGATAGGATGGGCTCTGCACTTAGCAGGAAGTCTGCTTAAGATTCTCCTCCTCTGGGCCCCAACCCCCCCACCCCCATGCTCACTCATGCACTTTAGCTTGCTCTAAAATAATAAATATTTATTATAAATATGCATACACACACACACCCACACACACATGCATGAGATAAAAACAGTGTGGAGAAACAATAAGGAACCTTTCCATCTACCTGGAAACATCAATGGAAAAAAAATCTACCCAGGATAAAGAAAACCTCAAATCTATAAGAAAATGTAGGTACAATTTCACTCATATGTAGAATCCATAAAGCAGAACAAATGAAAAGCAGAATCAAATCTATAAATACAGAGAACTGAGGAAGGTGAACTTTACTCCAGAAGGTAGGAGGGTGAGGGCATGGGCAAAATGGCTGAGGGGGAGGAGATACAGGGTTCCAGTTATGGAAAGAATAAGTTACAGGAATAAAAGCTATGGCATAGGGAATATATTCTATCATATTGTAATAATGTTGTATGGTGACAAATGGCAGCTATCCTTATCCTTGTGGTGAGCATAGTGTAAGAGCTGTTCGATCACTATGTTGTATACTTGAAACCGATGTAAAGTTGTGAACCATACTCCAAAAGTTATGAAAGAAAAATTGCTTCTTTAAAGCATTAAATAAAATTACATTTTTTTTATCAAGACGGGTTACAAAGAGAACATGTACATATGAATGATATCATTATGTAAAAAGGATATAACTGAAGATGCAGTGGAAATTTTTTTTAAAAGTTCAAAGTGTGCTATGAACATCTTTATGTCAATACAAAGACTTAAGGTAATTTTCTAAACACTAACAAAAATATAAGAGGGCATGTATTGCAAAAGCACTGGGTGTAATACATAAACAATGAATCTTGGAGCACTGAAAAAATAAAATAAAAATAAAAAGAATTACTAACATTTATTCAAAAACACAGGAAACTAAAACCATTAATAAGGAATTTTTATTCAGTAGGAAAATCTCCCCAAGACAGAACACCAGATGGTTTTTTAAAAGTTTTATGAAGTCTATATTAAACAGATAATACCACTGTAATACAAATTTGACTATAGAAGTAAAGTGAACACATAGAATGGAAACAGAAAGAAAAGTGTATTTCCTGAGGCTAGTATAGCTTGCTATTAAAATCAGGAAAAAATGGTACAAACTAATATTCTATAACAGTATCATATAGGAGAACTCATAAGCAAAATTCTAAATAAAACTTTTGTATTTGATCCAACATGAGTGTACATATTTACCCAAATTGGATTTATCCCCAAAATAAAATAGTGCTTTAAAAATATAAAAATCAGACTTTTGCTTCCAGAAAAAAAAAAGAAAGAAAGAAAGAAAAGAAAACAGATAGACTTACTGTCCCTCTTACTCCCACTAAATAAAACTAAAAACTTTGGACATAATATATAAAATAAACACATACAAAGCTCTGAAAGTTGGAGATGGTACAGTGACCAGTGACTGTGACTTTTGACTCAAAGTATAATACACTGCTGAGTTTTATGGCTTTTCTGTTTGCCTCCAATATCCCAAACTGAACATTACAACCCAGAGATATCAATGGCGCAGACAAGAAAGGCTCCAGGGAAAACTTTCTCTCTTTAGCAGAAGAACCAAGAGGAACAGGACACTCAGACAGAAACATTCAGATGATAATTAACCCACTCCAGGCAAACATCTCACACAAAAAATCCTGTGGCCCCCATTTCCACTCGTGTCAGTGAAAGTCAAAAGGAGTACCTAGACTTCTACTTTTGTTGGACTGTAATGAGTACTCCAAGCCTCCATACTGACTTGAGTGCTGTCAGAGAAGACCACACAGGGAGTTGGAAATCACAGACAGCCTGAACTTCTCCTATACAAAAGTAGTAATGAGAAATCCTTTCCCTCCTCACTCGAGTTTTATTTAAAGAGGCCTACTAGAAGGTAAGAACTTTCATAACAAAAAGCTCAGCCATAACAAAAATCACCCCCTCAGTATCAGTGGTGTCTACACAGGAAGCAGCAATTAGGCACCTGTTCCCTTTTAAGCTAGGGTAGTATAAACAGAGACCCAGTGTAACAGTGGGAAGGCTCAACTCCCAGTCATGCCCACCACAGTAATAAAAAGTTCCTCCTGCTGGGTGTCTATGAACACCTAGAAAAAACAAACAAACAAACAAACAAAACAAACAGACCTAAATTTCCATCTCCACCTGGAAGAAAGGAGTCAGTTCTCATTCAAGTACTGGAGCACTGTCAGACAAGATAAAATGCATGACTTAAGTAAAACCCAAAGTCTTATGACAGAATCCTCCAAATGTCCATATTAAAATCATTTGTCATACCAGGGACCTCAAACTGAATGAGAAAAGACAACAGTTACCATGTGATAATCCAGATGTTAAAAGGATCTGAATTAGGCTTTTAACACAGCCAATTAAAAATGTTTCAATAATAGTTATAAATATGTCTGGAACCAGTGAATAGAAAGTTTTATTGAAGGAATAGACAGTCTCAAAGAAATTGAAGATATGAAAAACAAATGGAAATTTTAGAAATAAAAAATACAGCAACTGAAATATTACTAAGTGGATGGACTCAACAGCTACATGAAAGAAAAATCAGTGAACTTGAATATAAAACAGTAGAAATTACACAGTCTGAACTACATAGCCTGAAAACAAGTGTTAGGGACACTTGGGATTATGATTAAAAAATGTTAAAATATTCATCTCACTGAAGTCCGAGAAAGACAGGAAAAAGAAGAATAGAATTCTGAGTCTACTCAACTTTTGCTTTAACAATATATCAGACTGAGTAGCTTAAGCAACATTTACTTTGCATAGTCCTGGAGACTGCAAAGTCCAAGATCAAGGTGCTATCAGATTTGATTCTTGGTAAGGTCTCTCTTCCTTGCTTACAGAGGTCCATCTTCTCATTGTATGCTCCTGTGAAAGAGTGAGCTTTGATCTCTCTATTCTGATAACACTGATCCAACCATTGAGCCCTACCCTCATATAACCTCATCTAAACCTCAGGCCCTATTTTCAAATACAATTAAGTAGGAATTCGGGCTTCCTCATCTGCATTTTGGGAGGACGCGTTCATAACAGAGCTGGAAGTGTGTTCAATAAAAAATGCCCGAAAAATTCAAGTTTTGCAAATGCTAAACAAAACACAAGTCCGCAGAACAAGCTAATAAACCACACACGGGAAAACTGAAAAATTCCTGTCAAGACAGATCACAAACGTCTGAAAACTAAAAGCAAAGAAAAAATGTTGACAGTAGGAAAAGAAATGGCACACTATCTATAGGGGAGAAAAAATTTGAATGAGAATGGATTTTCTATCAGAAACCATAGAGGCAGAAAGGAATGGCATAACACTTTTCAAGTGCTGAAGAAAATGATCAACCTAAGATTACATATTCAGTGAAAACATATCCTCAGGAATGAAGAGGCAATCAAGACATTCTCAGATGAAATAAAACTGAGACTTTATAACCAGCCAACTTACTTTAAATGAATGGCTGAAGAAAATTTTCCGAACAGAAAGGAAGGAGTCTTGAAACATCCAGAAAGGAGAGTGAAGAATAAAAACAAAACTATAGGTATATCTAGTATGCTTTCCTTTTCCTCTTGAGTGTTCTTGATTATGTTTAATGGTTGAAACAAAAAGTTTAACACTATCTAATGTGGTTCTTAATGTATACAGAGGAAATATTTAAGAAATTTTACTTTAAATGTGAAAGAATAAAGTAATATGGCAGTAGATAAGGTTTTTTCACTTCCCTACAACTGGTAAAATGTATTCACCAGCCAACTTTGACAAATTATGTATACATAACGTGTAGTAGGCAAATTAATGGCCCCCAGAGACAGCTGTGTTAATAATTCTTGGAACCTGAATAACTTATTTACATTTAAAAGGGAAATTAAAGTTGCAGACAGAACTAAGTTTCATAATCACCCAATCTTAATATTGGAATATTATCCAGGGTTATCTAGTGGATCCAATGTAATCAGAATGACACTAGAAGTGGAAGAGGAAGGTAGATTAATGAATTCAGAGTGATGCAATATTAAAAAGCTCAACACACAGAGTTGGTTGATTGTCCAACTCTGGGTTTCAGTTCAGGTCATGATTTCAGGGTCATGGAATTGAGTTATGTGTCTGACTCTGTGCTCAGCAGGGAGTCTAGTGGGAATTCTTTCCATTTTCCTCTGTCCCTCCCCTCCTCAAATAATAAATAAACCTTTCAAAAACTGCTCAACATACAGTTGCTGGTTTTGAAGATAGAGGAAAATGTTTATGAGCCAAAAAATATAAGTACCATCTAAAAGCTGGAAAAATCATTGAAACAGATTCTTCCCTAAGGCTTTAGAAAGGAATACAGCAGTGCTGACACTTTGATTTTAGTCCAGTGTAGCTATAACAGACCTGCCACCTTCAGGATTCTAAGATAAAAATTTGTGTTGTAGTTTGTGGCAAATTTCAAGGAAGCAATAAAAAACTTATTCATAATACTATACCTAGAATTGTTACCAAAATGTTACTATACCAAAATGTTATACAAAGAGATACACTGAAAAACTCAAAGTGTACAAGCAATCTATAGAAATGTAGAAAATACAGACAATGAAAACCAGAGAAAACAGAAGACAAAGAATAAAGTAGCAGATTTAAGCCTTATCAATAATTGCACTAAATATAAATGGTCTAAATATATCAAACTCAACACACACAAAACAGACAATCATATTAAAAAATGGGCAGAGGATATGAACAGACACTTCTCCAATGAAGACATACAAATGGCTATCAAACACATGAAAAAATGTTCATCATCACTAGCCATCAGGGAGATTCAAATTAAAACATTGAGATACCGCCTTATACCAGTTAGAATGGCCAAAATTGGCAAGACAGGAAACAACGTGTGTTGGAGAGGATGTGGAGAAAGGGGAACCCTCTTACACTGTTGGTGGGAATGCAAGTTGGTGCATCCATTTTGGAGAACAGTGTGGAGATTCCTCAGGAAATTAAAAATAGAGCTTCCTTATGACCCTGCAATTGCACTACTGGGTATTTACCCCAAAGATACAGTTGTCATGAAAAGAAGGGCCATCTGTACCCCAATGTTTATAGCAGCAATGGCCACGGTCGCCAAACTATGGAAAGAACCAAGATGCCCTTCAATGGACGAATGGATAAGGAAGATGTGGTTCATATATACTATGGAGTATTATGGCTCCATCAGAAAGGATGAATACCCAACTTTTGTAGCAACATGGATGGGACTGGAAGAGATTGTGCTGAGTGAAAAAAGTCAAGCAGAGAGAGTCAATTATCATATGGTTTCACTTATTTGTGGAGCATAACAAATAACATGGAGGACATAGGAAGATGGAGAGGAGAAGGGAGTTGAGGGAAATTGGAAGGGGAGATGAACCATGAAAGACTATGGACTTTGAAAAACAATCTGAGGGTTGTGAAGGGTGGGAGGTGAGAGGTTGGGGGAGCCTGGTGGTGGGTATTATGGAGGGCACATATGGCATGGAGCTGGGTGTGGTGCATAAACAATGAATTCTGCTACACTGAAAAGAAATTAATAAAAAAATTTAAAAACACAATAAATATATCAAATAGAAAAAAGCTTAATGGGATAGATTAAAAAACATTATTACCTAACTATATGCTCAGGAACTCAAATATAATGATATAGACAGGCTAAAAGTAAACAAATAGAAAAAGTTACACTGTACAATCAAAAGGATATAGTAGCTAACCTAATATCTGATAATGTAGACTTTAAAGCAAAAGAAAACTGAGAGAGACTCATATGTATAATGAGATAAAGGTAAATCCACCAGGAAGACAACAATCCAAAATGAATATGAACCAAATGCAGAGCTGCAAAGCATGTGAAACAAAAGCTGATATAACTTAAACGTAGACAAATCCACAACTGTCAGTCACTTAAATCCCCACCCTACTCTGATGAGAATAATCAATGAAAATATTAATACATGAAAAGGTATACCATATTCATGAATTGAAACCCCTAAGATACAAGTTGCAAACTGTCTCCAGATTTTATTCATACACACACACACAAACACACACTATAATACATATACATATGTAAAAATATACATACTATATGTATGTGTGTATATAATATATAAATTATTTTTTCATGACTTAAAATCATAGTAACCAAGACTGTGTGATACCAGTAGAATGAATTAAACATTGATCAATGTAACAGAGCAGAGAACCTCGACAGAGACCCATACAAATCTTTTTATGATTTTTATTTGACAGAAAGAGACAGAGAAAGAGGGAAGACAAGCCGGAAAAATGGCAGAGGGAGAAGTAGGCTTCCTGCTGAGCAGGGAGCCCGATGCAGCGCTCAGTTCCAGGATCCTGGGATCATGATCTGAGCCGAAGAAAGACGTTTAATGACTAAACCACCCAGGCACTCCACAGATCATTTTTTATAAGGATGCAAAAGCAACTCAGTGAAGATAGACTTTTAAATAACTGGTGCTCAAGCAACTGGATATTTATAAGCAAAAACACCACCCTCAACCTAAACCTCATATCTTAATGTGAAAATTATCTTGAAATGAATCATATTTAAGTTTAAAATAAAAATTTTTAAAAACCTTAAATCAGGAAAAAGTCTTCAAGACATAAAACTGGAAAAGTTCTTAACCATGACATCAAAAATACGATACAAAAATAGAGAAGTCAATAAGTTGGTCTTAAAAATTTTACTCTTGGAAATACCATGTAAAAAGGATTTAAAGAAAAGCTATACATTGGAAGAAAACATTTGCAAACCATATACTAAACAAAGAACTAGTACCTACAATACATAAAGAACTCTCAAAACTCAACAGCAAACACCAACCATACACACACAATTAGAAAATGGACAAAAGACGTAGAACATTTCACTGAAGAGGACATATGAATGACAAACAAGCATATGAAAAGATGATCAGTATCACTAGATATTCAGGAACTTCAAATTGGAGCCATGATGAAATGCTTCTATGTATTAGTACAGTTAAATAACAAAAACATTGACAATGCCAAATTCTAGAAAGGATGCAGTGAAACTGGGTCTTTTATACATTGACAATGTAAGATAAAATAACTCTCAAATAATTTGACCATTTCTTATAAAATTAACTATACGTTCACAGTACAGGCAGCAACTGAACTCTTTGGCCTTTATCCTGGAAAAATTAAACATTCACACAAATCTTACAAATGACCATAACAGCTTTATTTTAATAGCTTCAAACTGGAAACAACCAAAATATCCCTCAACAAGTGAAAGTTAAACTGTGATACATCCCAGGGTTACATTAGTATTCCTTAAATACCACTTACCAATAAAAATAAACTGATACACATAGCAACTTAGATCTCAAGGGCATTATGTTAAAGAAAAATCCAGATGACAGATACTACATGAGTCCATTTATATATAATTCTACAGATGGAAAACAGATTAGCTGTTGCCAGGGGTTATGCAAGGTTAAACATGGGGAGGGGTGGATGAGAGAGACTACACAGCAATAGCACCAGCATGATGGAGTAGTTCTGTATTTAGATTGTTATAGTTTTATGATCTACATATATGATAAAATGACATATTTACATACATTATACTAATGTCAAATTCCTGATCTTTATATTGTACTCCAATTATACAACATGTAAATATTGAGGGAAACAGAGTAAAAGTTATATGTGATCTCTATACTATCTTTTCAATAGTCCATTAACCTATTATTTTTTAATTTAGCAGTTGGACAAAAAATTTGAACAGACACCTCACAAAAGAAAATGCATGAGTGGCCATAAAGCACGAAAATTATTACTGTCATCATTAGTCACTGGGGAAATAAAATTTAAAACCACAATTAGATACCATGACATATCCTGTAGAATGGCTAAAATTAAAGAATAACAATAACAATGTTGGTAAGTATGTGAAGCAACTCAAACTTGTTTACCCTATAATCACACGGGAAAACAGGTAGTTATTTCTTAAAAATTTAAACATGGGGGCACCTGGGTGGCTCAGTGGGTTAAAACCTCTGCCTTCAGTTCAGGTTATGATCTCAGGGTCCTGGGATCAAGCCCGCATCGGGCTCTCTGCTCAGCAGGGAACCTGCTTCCTCTTCTCTCTTTGCCTGCCTCTCTGCCTACTTGTGATCTCTGTCTGTCAGATAAATAAAATCTTTAAAAAAAATTTAAACATGGTACCAAAATATGGAAAGAGCCCAAATGTTCATTGACAGATGAATGGATAAAGCAGATGTGATTTTATAAACACACACACACACACACACACACACACACACACACACACATACACACAGAGGAATATTATTTAGCCATCAAAAACCTGAAATCTTGCCATTTGCGGGAATTAGAGGGTATTATGCCAAGCAAAATAAGTCAGAGAAAGATAAATATCCTATGATTTCATTCATATGCAGAATTTAAAAACAAAACAGGTGAACATAGGAGAGAGCAAGGTAAAATAAGACAAAGGAGGCAAATCACAGGAAACTTGTAACTATAGGAAACAAATAGAGGCTTGAGGGGAGGTGCATGGGGAGAAGGGGTAATTGGGTTATGGGCATTAAGGAGAGTACTTGAAGTAATGAGCATAGGTGTTGCATGCAACTGATAAATCACTAAATTCTACCTCTGAAAATAATATATGTTAATTAAATTGAATTTAAATAAAAAATTAAAAAATTCACCCTGAAAATAATTTAAACACAGTACATTAAAACCTAAATGTGGACAATTTTATTTATTAGTTATTTATACGTGGTACATTAAAACCTAAATATGGACAAATTTTATATATAGAATATATGTTGTAGCTATATGCATTTATATATAGGTATATGTTCTGTGTAAATTGCCATAAGACACAGAAAGCATAAATGATCACAAATAATAATGAAAAATGTGTCACAAGAGAAGAAACAACAGAGCAAGAAAATGTATTTGCAACATACAACAGAGGATTAGCTTTGCCTCTGTAAAAGAATTTGAAAAACAGGTAGAAAAATAAATTTCATGTTGAAATGCATTTCCCAAGAGGAAATTAACATAGGAAAAGGTACTCAAACTGTTCAGTTATGAGGACTGTGTAAGTTAACATTAAGTACTCATATCTTATTTCACTACCACCGGACAGAAAAGAAAATGAAAATATCTCAGGCTGTCAAGTTGTTATGGATGGAAACGTCCATGAAGTACTGTTAAAAATGCATCTGAACACTTCTGAAATTGAAATCACAGTTTTTAGGAAGGTTGAAATTTGCTCACCCAATTGCCCAACAACTTTGTTAGGTATGTAACATGAAGATAATCTTATACTTACTTAACAGATTACAAATAAAAAGACCTTTACTACAACATTATTTCTCATTGGAATATGGAATATGGAATACCAGATTTTTCCTATTAACAAGGAATAATTTTGAAGCACTTATGTGGTAAAATACATTTGAATGAATTAATGAGACCCATCGGCATGAATGTAGTTTTTTTAAACATTTTAACATCTTAATTTTTTTCATGTTCCAACATTCATTGTTTATGCACCACACCCAGTGTTCCATCCAACACATGCCCTCCTTAATACCCACCACCAGGCTCACCCATTCCCCTCCCCTCCCCCTCCTCCACAACCCTCAGTTTGTTTCCCAGGATCCACAACAAGTGGTTTCTAACATAACACTGAGTTTAAAAAGCAAGTTCCGGAATTATCGAGTCTGGAATGCTCATTTCGGCAGCACATATACTAAAATTGGAATGATATAGAGAAGATTAGCATGGACCTTGCGCAAGGATGACAGAATTATCTAGCAAGGCATCATTTCTATATTTATGGACAGTAAAATTATAATACATTCTGGAAGAATATACTTGTGATTTTTTTATGGCGACTGTCTCTAGGAAAGGAAGGAAAGACTAGAAAGTGAACTAGCCTTTAAAGTCGAGCTGCAGCTCCTTTCCTATCTCCCTATTTACTACCAACAACCCATTCCATTCTTCCCGGCCTCCCATGACTGGCTCCTGGTGCCCTCAAGTATTCTTTGGCTTTTCCATTTACCAAGATACCCGATCACTGACACATGGGGCAAAGCAGAGTACAGAGAAAATAACATGCGAACAAAAATTGCTTGCTGGAATCTTTGTTATCTCAGAACCAAAAAGGTTTTTTTGCTTTGTGGTTTTCTTTGTTTTTGTTTTGTTTCTTTGTTTGTTTTAGAAGTCATGTTGCCTAGTGGGCTTCAAATTGTGTTCTGAGAAGCCCTGAGCTCCTGAAGAGCTTCACTGGGTGAGGAAAGGCTTGGCACCTAGGACTCGCACCCACGACCCCGGATTGAAGCAGAGCAGTTCTGACTATCTGCTTTATAAATGGGTCAGTGCTCTTAAAAAGGAGAACAAAAACCCCTGGAGTTTAGGCATCGACTCTACTTTCTTATAAGAACATAATAAAGTCATTTTCTTGCAAGATCACGTAACTCTTCTATGTTTAACTGATTTGACATTTACAGAACTTCCGGTGCAACAGGGAACTGTTAAGGAAGGTATGTAGGAGCCCTAGGTTCCTAACATCTACCTCATCATATCATAGAAACAGGAGGACGCTTTTTCAACTGTCAGGTCAAAATGAAATGATAATTATGCTTCATTTACCAATGCAGCAATTCTGGTATAAATTCAGGGAGAAAGGAGAAGGTTGTGCTCGCTCCATCAAATTTTAGTGTGCATCACTCTCTGCTCTCTCACCAGGAAGAGTAAAAGTCATCATCAACTCATACAGGCAGAACTCTTTGATTCATTTATCCTAGCGATAACCCTGTAAATAAGCATTATGTGTTAAAGAAAGTGCAATGGAGTGTGAGCTTTTGGAAGGCAACTGTTTAATATGAAGTTGCCCGAAGAAGAACTAAGTCATCAAGCTTTCCATCCTTGCCTGTTAGCTATGTAATCTCTAATGGAAGTCATTCATGAAGCTAATAAGTTCTCTGCAAGGAAATCACTTTAAAGAAAAGGGGGGGGGGTAAGTAATTATATTAGGCGCCAAAGTTCATGAGGAAGAAAATTCACAACAAAACAACTCTGATCTTTGCTCCAGGCTCTGCTTAATGGTCCAGAAAACTAATAATCATTAATTTTCACAAAAGATGTCATATGGCTAGAGCTATAATGTTCAAATAATATTCAATTACATTTTTCTTCTGATGAGTGAAAGCCTCTTTTAATCATTTTGAAACCAGTTACCACGAAACTCATTATTTTATTCTTGTAATCTCTTCACTACAAGTCTTCAAAACATAGACAGGAATTTCACTTACAAGGATATACACTGAAAACACAAAAGTTGGTTTTGCATTCAGATCTCATTCGACCTAACAAACAAAATAATGACACTTTTTTCTACCCCTCCTGGCACAGATTTTTGTCAAGTACTATTTGTCTCTTGAAGAATTTCCCAGATTCAAATCTATCTATTAATATTTCTACTTTTAACAGAAGGCCTGCAACCATACTTAGGACGTTTAGAACAGACCTCTTCTTGACGGCTAATGCCTAAGGAAGATGGTGTCGCCACAAAACAGAGGGACTTTGATAGGGAATGTTTTTCATAATCCGTCTGAACAGATTTGGCAGAAAGCAAGGGATTATTCACTCATAGTATCTCCGGCCCCATCCCTGCAATTTATAATCCACACTATTTCAGGATTCTACCTCTTATCAAGGAATGCCTGCACACGGATTATTCTGAAGATTAAAAGCAAAAGTATTTCTATCAGTCGGAAAATATAGTTTGTCCAAATTTTGCCTCTGCTGGCAAAGAACCTCAGATCTTTAGCTCTGGGTTTTGTAAACCTTTAGTTGGAGGCTAACACAGCCACACATGGAAAAGATCCGAGGAAATATCCATCAATGCAGGGGTGCAGAAAATAAAAAAGGTAGTGGGTTATCCTCATAAAAGGTGGAGAGGACAGGAATCACACTCTAGGTAGATGAATTGGAAGTCTGCACCCACATTCCAGGTTCTGACTCTCATTCCATAAACCAGATTTCCTCCCAGATGAATGTATAAAAGAAAACAACCCCAAGATCGAACAGCCACATGGAATGCTCCCTCTTTTGAATTTGCTGAGGAGTGCCTCTGTGCATAGCGTTGTTGGAATCTGTAGTATTCCCCATAGCAGACTCATTCTCCCGTAATCATGGAGTCGAACCATGAAGAAAAATCCAGCTGACTGTACATTTTTACCTCTTTAATCTATTGCCAAGTTTTCCATCAAAATAATAGAAATGGAGAGAAAACAAAGTCACAACTAAATGAAAGACAAGCCCCTCTCCTTTGATCACCAATAATTCTTACCTAGGTTTGGAGGTAAATCTACATTCTATGGCAGGGTGGAGAGGAAATCTGGTACACTTGGAGACTACTACATACTTGATAATTTTTTCTTCACCTACATTGTGATTTTAATTTAAAGGGTTTGCTAAAATACATTTTTGTGGAAGTAGCAGAAAAACTATTGTCAAGCCATTATCTTCAAAAATCTGCTACAGAATCAAAAACAAAAGAGGCTTGAAAAAATCTATCTGAAGCACGTTTTACTGTTTTGCAAGGTGTGGTATCACACAGTCACAGAAACCATCATTCTCTCTTTTGCTCGTAACAGTTCTCAGTAACTCAGTATAAAGGATTAAAATTTCAATTCCCTCAAGATTCAACTCAAATCCTCTAATGAGAACTTCCATTTCAAACAATGTTTTGCTCTTTTTATATAATCCTAGAATGAAAATAAAGAGGGCTTAAGAGATGGTCTAATCTAATCTCACGTTTCCTTAAAAGTAGACAGCAAAACCATCTGGAAGTAATGGGAATAATGCTATTTAATATAAAAGTTTGAGAGAAAACTATTTCCTGTACGTGTTGTCTATCACTCTAATACCTTTTAAACTAATAGCTGAGTTTTCATTCTGTAGGAAAGCAGTGTCATTGAAAGCCAATTCTCCTCCAGTACTCAGTTGGGTTCCAAAGTTGGGTTAATACCACAAATTTTAAAGACTGCCTTATTTTACTGCCTCTCTGCAGATTGTGAACTCCTTCTAAAAACGGGAGCCAGGTGATCATCTTTGTAACAAGTTCTTTAATTCCATGCCTAGCACATACTTGTATACATCAAGCAATACAAGTGTGTCAGACACTACATTAGACAGGCTTGGAAATGTTTGTATTGATTTTCGAATGATTATCATTTACAATACAAGTTTTCTTTTGTGATAACCTTTCCCATACCCTTGTACCAAGTAGTCTTTATTTTCAGCCTTATTCTGTTCAATTATTGGTATATTTAAAAAAAAAAAAAAAAGTCAGGGGCACCTGGGTGGCTCAGTAGGTAAAGCTTTCAACTCTTGATTTTGGCTCAGGTCATGATCTCAGGATTGTGGGGTGGTGACCTGTGTTAAGCTCCATGCTTAAGCCGGGTGTCTCCTTGAGATTCTGGCCCTACCCTGACTCATTTTTTCTCTCTCTCTCTCTCTAAAACAAATAAATATTTGGAAAAAAAATCAGAAAGTCAGACCGTGACTTAGGTATTTAATTTTTACATGGGAAATATTTCAAATAAAGAAAACCATCAAAAATATCAGTCACAAGTTTTTGTTTTTGTTTTGTATCAATGAAAACAAGTACTTAAGTGATATATTGGCTAACTTTCTGATATTGTTTTTCCAAAAATATATTTCATTTCAACATCATCAGTTGATGTCTACTGTTTACTAAACTGTGAGCTACTTTGGAGAATTTATTTTTCTAGGACTGCAACATCATTCTAAAAGTATCTTTCATTATACAGTATAGGACCATATAGGAAGGGGGGAAGCAAGGAGTGTGCTTTTTCTGTCTTCTCCATCTTGCCTAACTGCTACTATCAGTACCACCCTTGATGCAACTTTCACTGCTATCTAATGGCCATTAAACACGTGTTGGGGAAGATCATCAAAAAGACAAAGGCTACTCGATTTGTGAGCTGGACCAGGGCATTTGGAGCTTCCTCACCCTCTTCCCTATTCTTAGAATGTGGGTTCCATTTACCTTCCTGTTCCCAGAGGCTATTTCAGGGTCATAGTCTTGAGATGGTGATGTGGTGTTGAAAATACCTGCGCAGTATACATGACTGAACAAAACTTTAGGGCCTCTTTATGAACTTTTAAGAATTGGAGGGTGGCATGGGAATCCATTTGCTTTGCTGCTCATGTGGAGCCTTATTCAAGCTCCCACCCGCCAAAGAGGAACGGTCGGACTCTTTCTTTAGCCTCTCCCAGTCCTGAGTACAGGAGCAAATTTCAGATCTGGAAAGCAACCAAGAGGGTTGCAAACCAACAACGCAACCACCGATTTGACATTCTGGCCAGTCTAACCCTGAGTCATATGGTAGTTATCTATTAAATATCTTCTCAGAGGATGAATGGAAGAAAAGAATGACTGGAAAAAGAAACTTGTTGGTTAAAAAAAAATATGAAGACCTATGAAACAGAAAGGATTCACTTTATTGAAAGGATGACTTTCCTGTTGCAACTAAAGAAAATAAGAGAAAAAAAATGTGTGTGACATGATGCTTCTAAGCTACTTTTATTCTAAGCAAGCCCATCACAAGCTGTTAAGCTTTCAAAACTTAAACACTTCAGCAGCAAACCTGAAAATAGTTTTACTTGATTTATTTTTTAAGGGTTAGAAGACTTTAGGTGGTCCTTAGGGTATTTTGAGTTCTTGTTTTAATATTTATTCACTTCCAGATGACTGGAGGACAAATAATTCATTTTTATAAGAAAGGAAATTATCCACCCTGATAACCCAAATTCTAGGCTTCAGATCCTGCTCTCTATGCATCATCTCTTAATGCTATAAACGTGAATCTCAGAGGTCTTATAATTCTTTCTCATTCCAAATGAAGGCAAATGCTTCTGGAATAGATTCATTACATTACTTATATCTACTGAGTCAAGGGATCCGAAAATACTGCTATACCAACAAATAGAATTATTGTAGCTCATTACACCGACACCATGAAGGATGACTCTAGTACATGTTGCAGTCATTGGATTTAAGAACAAAATATCTAGCTGGTGACCATCCCTACTTGGGTGAAACCCAGGCATCTCAAATGCAGTTAAGTTTAAAAACTGAACTCCTGTACTGTTCTGCTAATCTTACTCCCATATTCTCTTTGTGTAAAGGATGGCAAGGCTTCCATCTCGTCATGAAGTCAAAGCCTTGAAATCACCTTCAATTTTCTATTCCATTCATTCCATTCACCCCCAAATTCAGCTAGTCATTAAATTTGGTTGTACCATCTCCTAAACCTCTCTCTTACTCACACTCTTCCACCCAATCCTATCACTACCATAGTTCATATTTTCTTGATTTCTGAAACAGTATGATTTTCCTGCTCCTGTACTTTTGTCACAAACCAGAAATGTCTTTTGTCATTGTAGTAGAGGGTGTTGTTTGATTTCAAGCGTTCTATTCCTTTCCCATATGACTGCTTTATGATAGGACACTAAACTTTTGTTTAGCAGTGAATTGGCCAAAAACATGTATATCTTCTCCCTTTTGTCACTTAAGTGATAGTAAGATTAAACATATAAAAACTTTAGAATCAAAGAAGCAACATTAAAGAACCTGAAGTGTAAACTTATTCCAAAGAACGCTTCACAGATTCCAGACTATAAAGTGTTGGGATTGGGGGGACAGTAAAGAATATAGATCAAGAGAAAGGAGCTGAAAGCAAGAGAATGATTTACTACCTGAATACAGTATTCAGAGCCTCAGGTCCTGTTCTCCACCAGGCACAGTCAAGCTGTCCCTGCCCCAGGAAGGAAACTCCAGGTTTATTCTCATAGAAAAACTGAGAAGTATGGACCCCAAAACTGCAGGTAAATGATGAGAATGAGATAAAAACAGCAAAATTAAATAAAATCCTTTATATGAACTACTGAACTATCAGACCCCTTGCTCAATCTACTTCCAGAGCCACAAAAGCAGGGAAATGCTTTTTCAAAACTGTTCAATTAAAGTTTTGAAGGGCCGGGGGTGGGAGGTTGGGGTAACCAGCTGGTGGATATTAGGGAGGGCACGGATTACATGGAGCACTGGGAGTGGTGCAACCAATGAATACTGTTACACTGAAAAGAAATAAATTTAAAAAAAAAATAAAGTGTTGAGAAATATAGGTGAGAAAAATTTCTCAAAAGTCAGAACAAGAAGGGGCACAGGGGTGGCTCAGTGGGTTAAAGCCTCTGCCTTCGGCTCAGGTCATAACCTCAGGGTCCTGGGATCAAGTCCCCCATCGGGCTCTGCTCAGTAGAGAACCTGCTTCCTCCTCTCTCTCTGCCTGCCTCTCTGCCTGCTTGTGATCTCTGCCTCTCAAATAAATAAATAAAATCTTTTTTTAAAAAAAAGTCAGAACAAGAAGAAATAAGCAATGAAAAAATGAATTTAGAGACAAATCCTGGATATCCACTCTCAAGTTAAACAATTCCACAGAGAAGAACAAAGAAATTTGTGGAAAACAAATCAACTCAAGGACTTAAGGGGGAAAAAATCTACTATGGACAAAACCATCTCCAAATATGAATATGATACCTCCAATCCCCCCAAAATTTTTTTTTGAAGTCCTATGAATTCCTTCTCAGAAAGTTACTGACCTCCACAATTACAAAGAGCTAACTACAAAAAGAAATAGAGTCAAGGAAGCATATGAGAACAATAAAAGCAATTCCCAGGATGGTTCTCAATGGACATCCCAGGAAGAGTGATGAAGGAGGAATCCAGATCAATGAGCCAATAATATTGCTAGTTGCCTGATAGGGTATGATGGTCCATACATGGAAAAAATGATTGGGTCATGGAAATTAAGCAAATGAATGAACAAGGAAATTGATAATTCTAGGTAAAATGAAAGATGTTCAAGTAAATTTAACAGAAGAATTCTCTTGAGTTTAAAGTAAAAGCTATATTCGTATCATGGTAAACATAAAAGAGAAATGTGAAATAGAGAGCAATGGGAGGGTGAGGAGAGGAGAAATATGTTGAGTTTAATGCATATCTACTATTAAATCTACTAGCTATTGAGAATCAAGGGCCAGCAATATAAGCCATTATTTTGATATATGGAAGCCAAGATACTTTTGAGAGGCTGTTGTGAAATAAAGTTCTTAAAAAAAAGAGAGAGAGAGAGAGAGAGAGAGATAGAAGAAAGGCCTACTCTAATTCCATTAAATGTCTTTTATTTCAAGGATTAATACAATACATTCTTGAGCTCCTTATGGCTGGAAAAAGAAAAGCGAGGGATGAAGGAGGCAAATCCCCTGGATCCCTATAGGATTAATTTATTAGAAAACAACAACAACATAAAACTACTCAACATGTAAAAGTCCTTTGAAGAAAATTGAGGAAAACCACCAAATATGCTAAGAGCCAAGGCCGACTACCCTTTGGAAGATGTACCACAGGAGGCAGAAAGAAATCCTCAACCTTCTAAAGAAGCCAGGAAACAAAGGAAATCCTAGAGGACAGCTGACTTGACCTGACTGGGGATTTAATAAGGACATTCCCATGAGGCATCTGGACCTTAAAATAAGAGGTGCAGAGGTGTTGGAAAGGCTTAGGGGAGAGAGAAGAATAAACAAGTTAGTGATGATTCACTGGAAGCAAAGACATTCATGCTGTCATCCTTATCTCGTGTTCTTTAGGCTCTTTTTTTTTTTTTTTTTTTTTTTTTTGAGGGGGGAGTTTGATATTAATATCTGACTCTTGGTTTCTTTCTGTTAACATTTTCTGCTGTATCTTTAACCTTCATTTGACTTTTACTCATCCGGTGAGATTCTGTTTTGCTAAATTTCCTTTAGTTTCCTTGGTACTAGAATCTCAGCAGATTTTGTATTTTGACCCATTTTCCAGCTTTGTTTTTCAGTTGGAAAGTTTCATGCACATATGTATGAAAATATATTCATTCTATATTGTAAAGTGAAATGTAACGGGTTGCAAAGCAGTATATTTGGTGTCAGTTCACATATGTAGGATTAAATCCCAAATGGTGTATGTATACATACATACATATATCAGACACTTAGGTGCTTATTTCTGTGTGATATGAGTTCTTTTTGCTTACATGTATTTTTTCATGAGCATGTGTCACATACACATGAAGAATTTATTTTTCCAGGACTGCAACATCATCTTTCATTATACAGTATAGGACCATATGCGAGAGAGAGAGAAAAAAAAAAAGCAAAGAGAGTGCTTTGCCTAACTGCTACTATAAAACTAAAATTTTATAAGTAAGAGTCAAATAATTTGCAGCCATTTTATAATGGCAAAGGCATTTATAATGGCATTATAAAAGCTCCTGATGGAAGAACTAAAAAAAAAAAAAAAGAAAGAAAGAAAAAGTAAACCTCAAGTTACCTCTGGTTCTCTCAGCCAGAGGAACAAAACTGAACAAAACTAAATAAATAAATAAAACAGTAAGTTCTCTGAATATGTAAATTTTAATGATGAATTAGGTCAATTTTGTTGAATTATAAGTCCTTCAACCAAAATTTTTACTTAAACTCTTTATAAGTACAGACAACATCTTACATGTTTAGTTGTTAATTCCCGCATTCCTCAGTCATTTGTGTGGATTTCTATTTCTCTCTGATATGACTTTGCTGCTTCCTCAAAGATTTCTTTTAACATTTCTTGGATTGAGATCAGCTAATGTCTTTTATGCTCTAGCTGCTTTTAAGTTTGTTTGTTTCTTTTTTATATTTTGGCAAAAAAAATCAAATTTGTATATAACCATAAAAGATCCCAAATAACCAGCAGAATCCTGGGGAAGAAGACTTCAAGCTATTATTAAAAATCTCAAGTAATCAAAATTGTATGGTACTAGCATAAAAACAGACAAATAGATGAACAGAACAGAATGAAAAGCCCAGAAATAAACCCATGCATATATGGTTAATATTAGTTTTCCATATATGAGAAGAAAGCCAAGCATATTTAATGCAGAAAAGATAGTCTCTTCATAAATAGTGCTGGGAAAATAGGATATTCACATCTAAAATAATTAAACTAGACCCTTATACCACCCACAAAAATTAACTCAAAATGGATTAGAGACTTAAATACAAGACAAGAAACCATAAAACTTCTAGAAAAAAACTGAAAAAAAAAAAAAAAACACTCCTTGACATGGGGCTTGGAAAGACTTTTTTTGGATATAACACCCAAAGCACAAGTAACAAAATGTAACAAACAAGGGCAAGTATATCAAACTAAAAAGCTTGTGTTTAGCAAAAACATATCAACAAAATGAAAAGACAACCAAAGGGATGTGAAAAATATTTGCAAACAATTTATCTGATAAGGCGTTAATATCCAAAACACATAAAGAACTCCTGCAACTCAACAGCAAAATCCAATCCAATTTAAAACTGGGTAAATGGAATCAAGATGGTTGAGTGGGAAGGTCCTGAGCTCACAGGGACATAAGAAAACCTACAGTTACATATAGAGCTATCTCTGAGAACAAACTACAGAGGAACAGATTAAAACCAATTAATGGTATAAAGAAAAAGCACACTGACTGGTAGAAGGGGCAGAGACAGTTTTGTCAATACCCACACCTGTGGTGTGACAACACACATGCAGGAGGGTTAAGAAAGAGGAGTCCCAAGCTCAAAACTGGTCTTCAAGTCCCTGGGGACAGGCATGGGGAAGACACCTATAAGGTTTGGTCAGGAGAGCTAGAGAGCAGTAGGAAATGGAGATTCTATTCTTAGAAGTGTGCCTACAATCTCACTTGCTCTAAGTCCCAGGGCACAGGCACCATTTTGAAAAGTACCCAGGCTCTATCTAAAGGAGATCCATTGACTAATTTTAGGGTATGTGCCAGACAAAGAGGTATCTTTTGGAAGAGTCTTCGAGGACAAAAGCACTGGCATGTACCACCTTCCCCCATCCCACATGTCTTTTACCTAGCTGGCCCAGCACCATTGAGCACCATTTCTGACACTCTCAATCTACTGTGCTAGTACTGCTTACTCAGCACCAGAGCCCCTCCCAAACAGCTCCCTACCCCAGGGCTCTTGGGAGGCTCCCACCCTAGTGCTCCTGGTAGATAGCCTTGTCTGCCACCAGAACCCATCCCAAGCACGATTGTCGTGGGGGGCCAGCACCACTCTCTAGAACACCTGTAACTAGCCACAGCCAGACCTCATGGCAAGCCATGCACAATGCCTAAAACAGCTGCAGCCAGGCTCTCAGCTAGATGGGCCAGGGATCAGTTCTACTCACCAGCCTGGCCATAACAGTTATGGCTAGACCTTGCAGAAAGCCATGCCAGGGAAGAGCTCTGCACACCAGATTCCACACCAGTTGTGAACCAGCCACAATAGAATAGTGTACACAAGCCACACAGGGGATAATCTTGGGGTACCTGGCTCAGGTAACCAGGTGGATTTGTGCTACTGGGCCCCGCAGGACACCTTCTGCACAAAGCTAATCCTTTAAGACTGGGAGAGCTAATCAATCTACCTAAATCACAGAAACAGACTTAGCAAAATGAGGAATATGCCCAAATAAAAGAATAAGACAAAAATCTCAGGAAAAGAACTAAGTGAAATTGGAGATGAACAATACCAGACAAACCGTTCAAAGTAATGGTCATAAAGAAGTTCAATGAACTCAAGAATGTATGAACATAGTAAGAACTTCAACGAAGATGGAAAAATTCTAAAAAGAATCAATAAAAGCTGTGAAAGACAGTAACTGAAAAATACCCTAGAGGGAATCAATAGCAGATTTGATTAGCTATCTACAAGACAACATAGTAGAAATTAATCACAAAGAACAGCTAAAAATTTTATGAGGATACTTTAAGGGAACTCTGGATAACATCAAATATAGGAGCATTAACATTATAGAGCTTTCAAAAAGGGATGATAAAGAGAAAGAGGTCAAAAACCTATCTGAAAAAAGAGCCGACAAATTCCCTAACCTGATGAAGGAAGGAGATACCCAAGCCTAGGGAGCACCGAGTCCAGAATAAGACGAATCCAAAGGGACCTGCAGCAAGACACATTATAATCAGTGTGCCAAGAATTAAAGAAAAAATATTAAAAGCAACTAGAAAACAAAACAAAAACAAACCAAACTACTTATACAAGCCATCTCCCACAAGATTATCAGGTGATATTTTAGTAGAAACTTCATAGGCCAGAAGGGAGTGGCAAGATATATTAAAAGTACAAAGTTCTGGGTCACCTGGGTAGCTCAGTCAGTTAAGTATCTGACTGTAGCCCAGGTTATAACCTCAGGGTCCTGGGACTGAGCCCAGCAGCAGGCTCATTACTCAGTGGGGAGCCTGCTTATCCTTCCGTCACTCCTACTGCTCACTCTCTTGCTCTCTCAAATAATAAAATATATTTTTTTAAAGTGAAAAATGCTAGAGAGCAATAGCACAAGCACAAGAAAGGAAATTTTCAACCGAAAGTACTAAATCTGGCAAGATTATCACTCAGAATTAAAAGAGTGATGAAAGCTTCTCAAACAAAAGCTACAGGTTCATCAACATCAAATCAGCCTTAATAAATGTTAAATGTACTCCTGTAAATGGGAATGAAAATGCCAAAATTAGATATTTAAAAATTATTAGAAAAAGAATTTTCACTACTAAATATAAACATATAGTAAATGTAGTAGACCAATCTGCTACATAGCAACTATGAAGGTTAGAAGACAAAAGTAGCAAAAATTATCTAGACACATAATAATTACTTAAGGAATACACCAAATAACTGTCTAAATATGTCTAATAAATAATAATAAATAATATATATGTCAAATAAATGTCTAAAATATGACATCAAAAATATAAAGATGATGGGGGAGTAAAATCTTGGTGCTTTTAGAATGCACTTGGACTCAAGCAACCACCAATTTAAAATATGCTGCTATATGTAAGGTACTATTTGTAAACCTCATGATAACCACAAACCAAATACTGGAAATAGATACACAAAAAATAAACAGAAAGGAATAACATTAAGACACCAAATCATCAGGGAAGAGAGCAAGAAAGAAAGAGAACTACAAAAACAATCAGAACACGACAAAATGGTGGGAAGTATGTATCTGTTAATAACTACTTAAAATGGAAATGGACTAAATGCTCCCATCAAGAAACACAGGGTGGTTTAATTTTTTAAAAACCCACTTATATGCTGTTAACAAGAGACTCACTTCAGATCTAAAGACATATATAGAAAGAAAATAAAGGAATAGGAAAAACATAGAAACCGAAAGCTAGCTGAGGGTTATACACATGACAGAATAGACTTTAAAATAAAGACTAACAAGAAAAAAAAGAAGGGCATTACCTAATGATAAATCAAGAAGATTTAACACTTATAATTATCTATATACACAACATAGAGGCATCTAAATATATAAAGAAAATATTGACATAAAGATAAACAGACAATATAAAATACCAGGGGATGTTAACACCCCACTTCCATCAGTGGATAATTCACCCAGGCAGAAAATCAGTAAGAAAACAGTGGACTTAAATGACACAGACTAGATGGACTTAATATATACATAACATTCCATCTGAAAACAGAACACATTCTTTCAAGTGCGCATGGGGAATTCTCCAGGACAAATCACATGTTAGGCCACATAACCGTTCTCAAATTGGAGAAGGCTGAAATCACATCAAGCATCTTTTCTGACTACAATGGTATGAAACTAGGAGTCTATTAAAGAGGAAAAAAATAAACTAGGAAACAAAACTACGACAACAAAACCATGAAGGATAAACATACTATTACACAACTAGTAAGTTAAAGAAATCAAACATGAGATCAAAAATACTTTGGGACAAATGAAAACAAAAACAGTTCAAAAACTGTGGAACACAGCAAAAGTAGCTCTAATGGTTACAGGGTTATACAGGACTACCTAAAGAAATAAGAAAAATCTCCATTTATCAGTACACCTAAAGGAACAAAAGAATAAACAAGTTCCAAAGTTAGAAGAAAATAAAGATTAGAGCAAAAATGAATAACTTAAAAATGATCAGTGAAATTAAAAGCAGTTCTTTTTTTCTGAAAACAAACAAAAGTGACAAACTTTTAGCCAGACTCAAAGACAGGGCCCACATAAACAGAATCAAAAAAAGAAAAAAACAATGATACCAGAGAAATACAAGGGGTAGTAAGATACTACTACAACTATGTCAACCAATGACACGACTTAGAAATGAATTCCTAGAATTCTTAGAAAGAATTGCATCTTCCAAGACTTAATCAAGAATAGAAAATCTGAACAGAATGATTAGTAATGAAATTAAATCAGTAATCCAAAAACTCCCAGAAGTCCCAAGACCAGATGGCTTCATAGATAAATTTTAAACATTGAAAAAGTTAATACATGTACTTCTTAAACTATTTCAAAAAACTCAAGAGGAAGTAACGCTTCCAAACTCATTCTGTGAGATCAGCATGACCCTGATACCAAAACCAGACAAAGACACCAGGAAATAAGGAAGGGAGGGAGGGAGGAAAAAGGAAGAAAAGGAAGAAAATTATAGGCCAATATCCCTGATGAACACAGAGGTAAAAATCCTCACCAAGATATTAGCAAACCAAATTGAAAGATACATTAAAAAGATCATATACCACAATCAAGTGAGATTTATCCCAGGGATACAAGGATAGTTCACTACTGCAAATTAATCAACATAATATACTACATTAACAAAGAAGAGTAAAATTATCAACCAGGTCGACAGATGCAAAAAAAAAAAATATGAACTTGATAAAATTTAACATCCATTTATGATAAAAGCTCTCAACAAAATTGCATAGAGGGAACACACTTCAACACAATAGAGGCTATATATTACAATGCTATTGCTAATATCATAACCAACAGCAAAAAGCTGAAAGCTTTTTCTCTGAGACCAAGAACAAGACAGGGATGTCCACTCTTACCACTGTTGTTCAACATAGTAATAGAAGTCCTAGTCACAGCAATCAGACAACAAAAAGAAAAGGCATCCAAATTGAGTGAAAAAAGTAAAACTATCACTATTTGTAGATGGCATGTTACTAGATATAGAAAACCTAAAGATTCCATTAAAAAAAATTTAGAATAAATGAACTCAGTGGAATTTTAGGATACAAAATCAACACATAGAGATTTGTGACAATTTCATCAACAATGAAGTGGAAGAGAAATTAAGAGAAAAATCTTATTTACATTGCATCAAAATACCCAGAAAGAAATTAAGGAGACAAAAGACCTGCGGTCTGAAAATTATGAAACATTGATGAAAGACACTGAAAATAACACCAACAAATAATAGGATATACCAGGTTCATGAATTGGAATATCATTAAGATGTCTGTACTATCCAAAGCAATTTACAGATTCATACATTCCCTATCAAAATACCAATGGCATTTTTCACAGAACTAGAATAATCCTAAGATTTGTATAAAACCGCAACAAGCCCTAAAGGGCAAAGCATTCTTGACAAAGAACAGAGCTGAGAGTGTCACTCCCTGATTTCAAACAATAAAATACAGTAATCAAAATAGTATGGTAGTGGCACAAAAATAGATGTATAGACCAACAGAACAAAACATAAAGCCCAGAAAGAAACCCATGCTTATATGGTCTATTAATTTTTGACAAAGGGAGACCATAAAGTGATACGAAGAACTCACACACTATAATAGCAACCCACCCTCACCCCCACAAACTACCTAGTTAAAATTGGGCAGAAGTGGGACGCCTGGGTGGCTCAGTTGGTTAAGCAGCTGCCTTCGGCTCAGGTCATGATCCCAGCGTCCTGGGATCGAGTCCCACATCGGGCTCCTTGCTCGGCAGGGAGTCTGCTTCTCCCTCTGCCTCTGCCTGCCATTCTGTCTGCCTGTGTTCACGCTCTCTCTCTCTCTGACAAATAAAAAAGTCTTTAAAATAAAATTAAAAAAAAAAATTGGGCAGAAGATTTGAATAATCATTTCTTTAAAAAGCAACAGATAGCCAAAGACACATGAAAAGATCCTCACCATCACTAATCACCAGGGAAATGCAAGTCAAAACCGCAGTGAGGTATGACCACACACCTGTCACGATGACTATTATCAAAATGACAGTAAATTACTACATTGGTGAGAGAAAAGGGAAGTGCTGTGGAGGAAAGGGAACCCTCAAGCACTGTTGGCAGGACTGAAAAATGGTGCAGCCACTGTGGAAAACAGTATGGATGTTCCTCAAAAAATTAAAAAGTTCAACTACTGGGGCACCTGGGTGGCTCAGGTCATGATCTCAGGGTCCTGGGATTGAGCCCTGCATCTGGCTTCCTGCTCAGCAGGAAACCTGCTTCTCCCTTTCTCACTCCCTCTGCTTGTGTTCCCTCTCTTGCTGTGTCTCTCTGTCAAATAATAAATAAAATCTTTTTAAAAAAAGTACAACTACTATATGATCCAGGAAAATGACATTGTATACACACATATGTGGAATATTACTCAGCCATTAAAAAGAATAAACTCTTGCCATTAACAACATGGTATTGTGTTTAGTAAAATAAGTCAGATCCAGACAAAAGTCTTATGATTTGACTTGTACGTGGAACCTACAAAATAAAACAAAAGAGAAATGTACTTATAAATACAAAGAGTAATCTCATGGTTGCCAAGGGGGATGGTGGTGGAGGTATGAGCAAATAGGATAAAGGAATTACAAGGTACAAACTCCCAATTGTAAAATAAATAAGACATGGGGATACAAGATGCAACATAAGGAATTTAGTTAATTGTAACAATTTTGTATGTTGACAGATGGGTGTTATGTTTACACTGGTGATCACTTCATAATGTATATAAATGTTGAATCTCTGTGTTGCACACCTGAAATAAAGTATTGTATGTCAACTACACTTCAAAAAATAAATAAAGAGTAAAGGATCTGAACAGATACTTTTCCAAACAAGATATACAAATGTCTAACAAGTACATTGAAGAGGTGTTCAACATTGCTAACCATCACGGAAATGCAAATCCAAATCATAAAGAAATATTGATATAACCTCACATCTGTTAGAATGGTTATCAAAGAGATAGAAGATAGCTAATCCTGGTGAGGACAGGGAGGAAAAAGAGACCTTATGCACTGTTGGTAGGAACGTAAATTGGTGCAGCCACTATGGAAAAAAGATCTAGGTTACTCAAAAAATAAAAATACAACTACCATATGACCCAGCAATTCCACTGCTGGGAATATATCCAAAGGAAATAGGAAGACCATGTTGAAAGGTATCCACACCCCCACGTTCACAGCAGCATTACTACCAATAGTCAAGATATGGAAACAACCCAAGTGCCCACTGAAAGATTAACAGATAAGTTGTGGTGCTTATATACACACAATAGAGTACCATTTAGCCATATAAAAGGAAATCCTGTCACTTGTGACAACACAGATGGACCCTGTACTAAAAGTCATTGAAGTCAGAAGAAAACAAATACTCTGTGATGTCACTTATATGTGGAACCTAAAAAAACAAACCCAAACTCACAGAAAAAGAGATCAGATTTGTGGTTATCAGAAAGGACATGGGATGAAGGTGGTCAAAAGGTACAAACTCAGTTTTAACACACATAAGGGATGTAACGTATAGTATGAGGGCTACAGTTATCACCACTGTATGGTATATATGAAAGTCTTCAAGAGGAAATCCTGAGTTCTTTTTTTGTACATATATGAAATACTGGATATCAACTAATTATGGTAATCATTTCACACTATATAAAAGCCAAGTTATTATGCTATCCCACTTATACAGTGCTGTATATCAATAAGATCTCAAATTTTTTTGAAAATAAAAATTCAAATGTATTAACAAGGAAAGTGAAATCTTTATAATTTTGAGTCACCCTATGCAAGAATGGGAGGTGTCTTTTTATTCAAAATGCTTTTTTGTTGAAAAATGCTTCTGTGTCTGCATCAAACTACATTCTAAAATTTATTTTCAATCATCTTAGGGACTATAAGAGTTTTTAGTAATATAACATGCAAAACAGAGATAACACACCACATTCTACGTGGAAAAAAAGACCAGTATCTTAAATGCTAATATAACTTCTATACTTTTAAAAAACCCTATAGCCTAATTAACCAAGGCCTCTGATGAAATTTTATCAATGTCAGCTATAGAGCAATGCTTTGGGCAGTGAGAAAATGCCAGAAACACAGAATTATTTCTTTCTTGGACCTTCCTTTCAGGGCTCTGTAGGGAGCCAGATCTTTCCCACATAAACTATAAAATTTCTTGAAAGAGAAATAGCTTCTCTCTTCTTGAAGAGGGGAGTGGGAGGCTGATACAAGCAGTGAAGTCAATGGTCTGAAATAAAAACCCTTCAGGACAGAGTGGAGGAGAAAAAAAGTAAGTTTTGTAGCCATTGTAATGGAATAACAAGACACATAGATGTACTGAAAAAAAATTTACACATATACGCCCACTCCTTGCTCTCACACACATACAGAGAGTACAGAGGAGGACAAGAAAAATTGATCAAGACACAGAACAAGGTCGGTCTGAGGGACAGAAGGAAGACAGCACAGCCACCCTTGCTGCAAGATCTTCAGCAAGCTCCCTGGGTAAGTGAAGCCAAAGCATCTGGATACATTAGATTTCCAATTAATTGTAATATTTAAAAAATTTTCTCCATTGCTGATACTTCAGTTATTTCAAAAATATTGTGTACTACAAGTACCAGATTGAGAACCTAAAATGGTTATATGAAAAAAATGCAAATCTGGTTGGTTCCTACTGCCCATTAGCCCCTGGTTCTGGGACAGACCAGCATGTCCATCTACCTCCATTCTACTGGTTCTGCCTGATACCCCTAATGGGCCAAGGAGAGCCTTCAAACCTCACCTGTAGGTCAGGCATAGTGAGATTCAAGCAAAGTTCTGAAATTGTATGTATTTTGGATAAGGGGACCACCAGAAGAGGCTGACCTCCCTTCTGGATCCAAGTCTGTGCCTAACTTAGGCTGTGACCAAAGACAAACCTTTGCTGTGCCTTGGTTTATCTTTTTGATCTGTCAAATGAAAAGGATGAAAAGGACACCTGTGCTACCTACTCTACCAGCATTGCATAAAGAGAGATTATTAACATGAAAATACATTAAAGAGAATAAAAAGCACTGAAAAGATAAGGGAACCCAGAGTGGGTTGGTACACTGTTTCCCAGCACTTGCCAGTGCCTCCTAATTAGAAAGAGAGGGAACAATTACATAGCTTTCAACCACATTTGTCACACATCAGAAATATTTTCAATGGCTGAGTCACCACTCTGACCACAGTTGTATGTATGTTAGACCATTTTAAAGGGCTGGAAAAAACATCTGTGTTCCACTAGCTGAAGAGACTTCCAAGCCCCCATAAAACTGGGCAGACTTTGGAATGAGGTCATCCCCACCATGCTGGCAGGGAAGGCCAAGAAGATGAAGAGGGTATGTCAAAAGGAAAAAGTGTCATTCTGGAAAAGATTCTGCAGACACAGAAAAACAGTGTCTTATATTTAACTACAGAACCAATATAATGAAAGACTTCATGCTTATGTTTATCCCTTTTTGGACCTATTTGAGTTCATGCCCACGAACACGATCTTATGAGGAACTCAGTACTTGGAAGTGTTTTGCAGCACAGAGATCTGGGAAATAAGTCTACACCAAAGTCTCAAGTGAAATCTCAGGCAGGTGAAATAACTGAGTGGCCCACACTGGGCTAACACCACCACCAGGGCCTAGGAGCTCTGCCCCCTCCATTTCTCTGGGTCTGAGATTGATTTCAGGTAAACTGCCCCGGAGAAATGGATGAGACTGGGGATAAAGGTCTTTTAGGACCACAAGGTCTCATTTCAGGGCGCTTTTCCAAACTAGGGGAGGTGTCCCTTTTCCCCACCTCTGTCAGCGTTGGGACAGGTCTGGTTTCAGTCACTTATGTGCTACTACGCATTCATTTGGGGTCAGGAATCTTTCGTCCTTTGGGTTGTCCTTTCAGTCTTCTAAGTAGGGAAATGGAAGGTCTTACTTGGTATTAAGATCATTTCAGACATCAGCAAATGGGTGTGGGGGGACATGTCTGATGGCCCTCGAGCCTCACCACGCCTGCGGGGGAGGCAGGTCCCCAGAGGAAACCCGATGTAGCCGCTCACCTACTTGAGGGTCATCTGGGGTCCGTGGGTAGGGGGGGCTTTCATGCTTCCCTCTAGAGCTTGCTGCCTTACCCGCTTCCCCTCCCGGAGTGGCCAAGGCTTCGTCCAAGTAGCTCTTGCGACAATGCGGGCTCCGGGCTCCGCTGCTCTCCCGGTTGGGCCGCCTGCCCCCTTCACCCTCCCTGTGCTCTGCGAGGCTCCTTGGCTCAGCCTCCACTTCCTCTCCCCCAAAACTTCCCCCAGGTTCTCGGAACCTGTTCTCACCTCCCTCCTCAGGGCCCGACCTACGGCCTGTTTTAAGTTTCTCCACCCACTCACGCTTCCTCGTGCATTTCTAGGGTTTTCCTCAGTGGCGCAGTTAATCCGCAGGGGCCGGGCTGGAGGGCCGCAGCTCTAGCCCGCCAGCACCTGGATGCTACCGTGCGGGCGACCTGGCAAGGGGAGGCACCGGAAGGGTCTCAGGGCGGAGCCAGCAAACTGAGATCTGGCCTGGCCCAGGGATAACTGGGAGTGGGAGCCCCAGTCATCGTACAAACAACCGGCTGCAGGTGTGCAGGATTGTGCGCGCATCAGCCCCCAGGGGAGAAAGCTGTTGGCAATATTTACGGGTCCTGCAATACCTAACAGAGAAGGAAGAAGGATCTAAAAGCTGGGTTTGGGCTAGAAAACCACTACCAGTTATAATGTTTATAGTCTTCCCCAATCACCAAGTACTCTATTAAATACAAAATATAATAAAATTAACTTACAAAACGTTCTCATTTGTGTGGAGCAATTTGCTGCTTCTTTGTAGAAGAGATTATGAAATGTGCCCATCTCCTTTCTTGAATTTCTTTTGATGGCTCTTTGTTCATCAGAATTTTCCTCCAGCTTAACCCTGAGGAAGCCCAGGATCCCTTTTCCTTTGTTCTGTGCCGTTAGAATCACTTAGTTGAAAGTGTTTTTTAATGATTTATTTGCAAGTTTTTTCAGGTGTCCTGATAAGATTGTAGTTTGTAAACCATACCTCTGACACCAGTAATTAAAATGAACAAATATCAATTTTCCATTATCCCATTTATTCTATGTGTACTTATTGAATGATGACTGTGAAAGGTACCATGAAAAATTTCAGATGTTAGGGCTCAATTTATTACAGAGCAAAAAATGAGTAATTATTTACTGGTACATATATCAGTGAAATTGTTCTCAAGCAGGTAAGACGATTTAGAAGTTCCTCCTCTATGCCAATGCATTTGAAAGCTTGGTCTTATAAAATAGTAAAAATAGCAGCTACTAATTATTAAGCACGTTCTCTCTAGAAGTGCAGTGCAAGGTTGAATCTACTTTTTTAAATGTCTTTAATTTTTATAAAGACCTTAAAGGAATTATCTCAATAGCCTTAATAAGAAACCTGACTTCTCCTGAGATCACATAAGCAGTAAAGAGTGATGTCCGGATTCTAAGAAAGGAATGTCTTATTCCAAAGCCTTTCTTATTTCACTGAACATTTTTACATACTGTAAAAGAAATCATCATTCTAGCCACTGAAAATTAATTGAACCACTTCTGTCATTAGTTCAAGTAGTCAAATCACCTGCAAATGTTTCTTCTTGCTTCTCAGCAAAAATTTGGGTACAATATCCTGAATTTAGTTCTTCTAAAGGAGAAGGAAATTAATGTTTTATTATACACCTACGACATAGAAGACAGCATTTCACATTTACTATCTCATTTATTTTTACCCAGACCTTGTAAGCTGCGTATCATTACCTTCATTTACAGATGGGAAACACAAGCTCAAGTAAGTGATTCCGCATCAACCCCATAAGCTGTAAAGTCTGTGTCTGAGAAGGTGCAAGTAATTATAGAGTCAGTGTTCTTTCAACAGCATCCTGCTGTGTGCTACAGCAGCAAAGAGTTGAACGATGCTAAAAGGATAATCAGTCTTAGGATGTAACTTAACCTTCTGACATTTACCCACTGAAGTGTAATTATGTCTTTGGCTTTTTAGTTAATTCTAAAATGCTGATGGGAATTGTCATTTTTAGTTACCTAAATTCTGACACTCACACCCTGCTCCAAAGCAAATATCAGTAGCCTTATCACTTATTGGGTACCTTACCACCCTCCCCACCAACAAATACACACACATATACACACAAATACAAATCTGGATCCAAAATGGACCTCCACAAAGAGATCAAAATCATATTTTCATAAATTATAGAAAGAATAAAGAGAATGAAGAGTTTTATTGTGCAAAAGGGTAATATAGAGTGATGGAAATAATATGACAATCAAAATATCCATGGTGCTTTTCACTAAATTTGAGCAGATTCTTACATTTCCACAAAAGAGCAAAGGGCTAAAAATATCCAACAAAAAACCAGAGTTATAATAAATATTATTTCATGTGATAATTAAAGTAATTAAGATTGTGAATTTGGTTTAGAGATAAATACCCCAATAGAACAGCAGAGCATCCAGTAGACCCTGCATAAACATATATGGTACAAGACAGAGATAGTACCATGAATCAGTGGAGAAAGAATGGAAGATTGAATAAATTATGTTGAGATAACTCTAAACATATGAAAAAAAGAAAATTGGGTTTCCATTTTATGTTATCCCTCTATAAGTTTAAAAAAATAGAGAATTATCCCTAGAAGGACCTTCCCAATCTGCTCTACCTGGCTCCATCTAGAGCACTGAATTTGTTGTGACTCATTACTGACCTCTGTACTGGTAAAAACACACTCACCTGTATTGTTCTATAACAGTTCAAATTTAAACCTACATCTGAAATATGGCAGAAAAACCTTCTTAGCCAGTTAGCATATATGAAAAGAGGCTCTATAGGAGAGAGACTTATTTTTCCTTAAAATTTCCTTAAAATTCCTGTGTCTCAACATAAATGTTGGTCTTACCTTAACCCTCATTTTGCAAGCAAGTTCTTCCAACAATGATCTCAATGTTATTTTGATGAATTCTTCTTAGAGCTGGTTTATCAGGAATCTACAACTACCAGTCTCATTGCTAGACACAAGTATTTTAAATCCTTTGTAGACCAAGAAGAATGGACAAGTAGATCAACTATTGGATAAGCTGTAGATAGACTTGAGGCCACAGCACTGACTGGGCATACCCCTAGAATTTGCTATAAGAATAAGTGAGCTATTTAAATTCCTGGGCCTCCAAGATTTTCTGCCTAGAAAGGAATGCATTACATTGGGCCCAAGATTCCTTTACAAGTTATAGAAGGAATAAATGAAAAATGTCTGAAAGTCAACAAACTAAACAAAACATCACTCATAGTACTTTGTCAGCATCTCAAAATCTCTTAAAAAGATTTGTCCCAAGTTCCCCGTTAAAACAAAACAAAAAAATTCTTACATTTTGGTAAAAATAAGATAAATCTATATCCCCTATAACTTTGAACTATATTGTTAAAATAAAAAAAAGCAAACTAACAAATAGTATACATGGTAAAATAGATCATTTTAAAAGAGAAATGGACACTAAGATCAATTATGCAAAGTGATCATCTTCAGGGAAGGGGCAGTAACTATCTTAGCAAGCTACATGTTTATTGGGTCTTTCATAAACATTTGTAGAATAAATGCAATACTGGGCTAGAGCCAAAACCAAACTAGTATGAGGACACAGAAGAAGAAGGTCCAATTATCCCTGCTTGGGACATCAGAGTGTTCATTCATATCCTTTATTATATAAACCAGTAAACATGTTTCCCTAATTCTGTGAGCCATTTTAGCAAGTTATTGAACTCAAGGAAGGGGTGTGGACACCTCAATTTATAGCTGACCTATCCGAAGTGTAGGTGACGGCTTGTGAATGGTATCTGAAGTGGGATCGATCTTGTAGGACTGAGCCCTTACTTAGCCTGTGGGATCTGCTGTGTGAGAACTTAATTGAATTATAGGATGCTCAGATAGTGTTGCACAGGATTGCTTGATGTGTGGAACTGAATTAAAGCTGTAAGCTATTCCTCCAAATCACTAGTAGCTGCTAAAGAGAGTAGCAGCTCCGGAAAATCATTTGATAGACCACAAGAGTAACCCCTTCACTTCATTTCTAAATGAAGTATAAACTCCAAATCAGCATTCAAGGCCCCCATCTATCTTCCTTAGTGTGGTCCCAATATTGCTTTTCTATACCCCTCTTCCACTCAAATGTGGCTACTCTCCATGCCTTTGCCTAGGATTTGCCCCTCTGTGCCTTTATTTACTCTAATCCCTCCACATAAAAAGACCAATGTCTCAACTCCATGTGGCCTTTGTATCTTTCAAGGCTCAGGTCAACTGATTTCATTTCAGAATCTCTAAACAAAATGTAATCGGTCTTCTTATCCATCCTTAGCATGTTAATTTATTCTTTCCATTGTATGTATAAGTATGTTCCATCTTCCTTCCAGGACTCTAATTAAGCCTTTTTTAATATGTCCTGTACCTAACAGAGGTCAATAAATATTTGTTGAATACATAATAACTGCAGTTGTAACAGAACGGTAAAACTGTTTCAGCTGAGTAGTCGAGTCTAGTGCCTCTCAAAAGTTCCTGGAAATATAAATCCCCTGGGGACCAGTTTTATATGCAGATTCTGATTCAGTCTGCTGGAGTTGGGATTCGAGATTCAGCATTCATACAAGCCCACACATGAGGATGCAAATGATATTTACACCACCCTTTGAACTTCAGTCTACTGAATCGGTGCCAACTATTTGCACATTCCATGGTGGGACCCCCAAATCAGAGAAGGTTGTTTGACACTAGTTTAGTAGCATGGAGCAGAAAATGTCCCTTTGGGGTGCCAGAAAGTTTAGCGTGGTCACAGGTGGGATTTGGAAGACATACTTACATAGCCACCTCAAAGCTTGATACAAAATGCAAGCTTATGAGTTCCGTTGGCCTTAAAATTAAGCCAGTGATACTACCTTCACTTGAAAGGTGATGGTGTTAAGCAGGTCCCCCAAGAAACAGATGTCATGATGAGATTGATTAGCTACATAAAGATTTATTAGGAGCAACATTTGTTGGGGGAAAATAAAGAGGGAAACAGGAGAAGTTGAGAGCTGCCAGATGGAGATGCAAACTGACCCTGGCCATAGGTGAAAGAGAGAGAAAGGAAGTTTCACTGGCAGTGTCTTACACAGCACTGTGGCTCTGAGAACTTGGCAGAGACTTTGGAGAGTCCTTATGTCAAAGTCACCTGTCAGAGGAGTCCAATGTCACGAAAGGTCTGCCTTTGCTTCCCTGCCCTGCCCTGGCATTGGTTGGCATAGCCAATAGGAAGCATGGCCTCAGCAGAAACGCAGTCATGAATTCCAGAGCACAGAAGTTGGGACTATAGGTCAGTTATGCTCCTCACAGTCAGAGATCCTGGAGGTGTAGTCTTATAACTTCTAAAGTAGTTATGCAGATTTTTAATTTATTTATTTGTTTTTGCCATGAGAACTTGAAATGAGAAAACAGCAACCTGAAAATGAACCATGGCTCATAATATCATATTTTCAGAAGGTGTTATTGAACTACTCTTGGACAATGTATTTATAAAGCTGAATGTGACCACTTTTCTTCATCAGAATTGAAAAGGTTTTATTAATATGGACATATATTCAACAGCAGCAAGAAGAAGTCACATTGAGTACAGAATATATCTAGATTATATCAGGAATAATCTGAATATGGATTTCCAAGGACTCTCAGACCGTGCTGAGTCGTGTCAGTGCAGTAACTGCTGTAGCATTTGGTAATTATTTACTGATATGAGCAATATCTCAATATAGAAACTCATTTAAAAACAAATAATGTTCTCATTAAACTGTACTTTGAGTAAGCATCATTAATATCCAGCTTGACAAAGGTTACTACCCAGGCTTTTTATTGGTTGCTAATCACCAAATTACACCTTCACATAAAAACAAACAAACAAACAAACAAAAAAGCAAGAAAACTGATTCAAAGCAAAGTATAACCCTTTAGCCATATCTGTTGAATGGATATAAAACTAAAAGGCTCTGGGGAAAGTGAAAAATTAATTCCTTTTATCCATGCAATAAGAAATAAATAATTTAAACACATTTTACTGACTCAACTATTTGTTTGGAAACTGCCTTTGATTGTATTGTCAAAATAGCCAAGATTGACATCTTTTGAAAAAACATTTTACTCACAATTTTTAGCATCCTGTAAACATAGCTTTAGGGATGAGTAATAGCAGCATAAATATAAGTAGGAGTACAACTGGTAATCAAGATTAGATGCCAAATAAGAACAAAATCCTAAGGAACCTAGTGTCACACGGCATGAATGAGTAGAAGGGAAAAGGAACTGGGACACTTCAATCGTAGAAGATCACTTCCTCTTTCTCAGAGAGGAAGACATTGTCAGGCCCTTATTCTCTAAGCATAGAAAATATTTTCCTGTGTTTCTCATACAATAACTGGAAATTTTAAAACTGCTGTCATTGAAGTTTCCAGCGAAGTAATATCAAAATCTGTATTAATAAACAAATCTGTGATGATACTATAGGCAAATACCCCCCCATAATCCCATTATATCTTTCTTTTTCATTTAAATTCAATCAGCTAACATGTAGTCCACCATTAGTTTCTGATGATTCATTAGTTGCGTATAACACCCAGTGTTCATTGGATCACATTACATCTTATATATACTTCTGTTGCAGTATATTTATATTTTAAATGTTATGTATTAGTTAAATATGTATCCCCAATAGTCTTCTTTTATTTTTCAAAAGATTTATTTATTTTAGAGAGTGAGAGCACAAGGGGGAGGGGCAGAAGGAAATGGAGAGAGAGACTCTTAAGCAGACTCCCCACTGAGCATGGAGCCTGACCCAGGGCTCGATCCCACAACCCTGAGATCATGACCTGATCCAAAACCAAGAGGACGCTTAACTGTCTGAGCCACCCAATCATCCCTTCCCAATAGACTTCTAAATATATTGAAGGAGTTCAGCACTTCTTGTCAACTTCTTCACATCATCAGCAACTAGCAGTGCCCTTGGTAAATAAGAGGAAGGATTTTTCTAGGTTTAGATGTTAGTCTCAACACTAAATGTGTTTCCTTGAGCAAGTTTGTAAACCTCTTCAAGATGCAGTTTATAAAAGGGATTATAATACTTCCTCACTGTGTTTGTGTGAGCATAAATGGAATAATGTGTGTAAGGATTTAGGTAGTACCAGATACAGTTATTTTATTTTACTTTTTTTTTTAAGATTGTATTTATTTATCACAGAGCATGGGTGCACACAAGCAGGCAGAGTGGCAGGCGGAGGTGGAGAGAGAAGCAGGCTCCTGGCTAAGCAAGAAGCCCGATGTAGGACTCGATCCCAGGACCCTGGATCACAACCTGAGCTGAAGGCAGCAGCTTAATAGACTGAGCCACCCAGGCATCCCAGATACAGCTATTTAAAAATGTTAACAGTTTATCACTATGATTATCACATTTTTTAACCACAGGAAGCACTCTATAAATATTTTTTGAATGAATGTTTTGTGACCCCCATCAACCCAGTAATAGTTCCTAATTTTAAAAATTATAGAGGTTTACAATCAGCATAAATGACGCTATATACTTGAATCCATGTTACCAGACCCTGTCATCCCTCAATCGTTTCTTCAGAAGCATCTTAAACCAGACAGCCTCAGGGAAGGGCTTTCTGGAATCTCAGGTCCTGCCAGTGAGGCAAGCAAATCCCAGCCAAGGCTTCAAAGGGTGGCAATGTGGAAAGAAGAAATTTAAAAGACACAGCAACCTTCCCCCTTCCCCAGCTTCTAAGAGAGAGGTTCCATATCCAAATTCCTGAATCTCAAAGGGACAGTAAGTTTGCATCCAAGATATGCCAAGATTGACACCAAATCTCTGACAGCCAAGGAAAGAAACATGGCAAGGCTTGCCAATGATGAGAACACTAGAAACTAAGGAACAATCTCAACAGGAAATGCTAGTAGATGAAACCAAGGCAAATGGAACATCTTAAGTTCTTTGCATCAAAAAACAATAAAATTGTGCCTCCTGAAAAGTCCATCCACTAAAAAAGTTTAAGATAAATAAGGGTTTCAGAAAGGGGACAAGTTACAAATATCCAAACATTGATGGTTTCCCTACATACTAGCAATATCCAGAAAAAAAAAAAAAAAATACTGAAGGTACTAGAAAAGATACTGGAAAAAAAATCCCCATTTAAAAGAGTGATAAAAATATAAAACTTACAGAAATAAACATAGCAATAGAGAACTACATTTAAAATCTACAAAGATTTATATAGAGATAGAAAATAAACCTCAAATAAATGTAAAAATACAGAATGGTAGAGATGAGAGGATTAACCATTATAAATACATCAACTCTTCCCAAATTAATCCATAAGTTTAAAGAAGCTCCAATATAAATTGCAATGGATTATTTAGAACCTATAAAAAGATTCTAAAATTCATCTGGAAGAACACATGGGAAAAAACAGTGAAGAAAAAAAAATGGTATCAAGGCTGCACAAGGACAGAACTAGGGAGAGATTTTATCTGAGACAGTTAAATAAAAAGAGCTGGAAAACACATCATGGGAGGGTCAGTTAGGGGAAAAGGGCAATTCTAAGTGCACGAGGGACAAGTGCACATTCTAAACTGAAATACAGAGGTGGGCTCAAACCAGAAGCACAAAGCAGGAGTTGAGAGTGAGTCAGAGGAAGTCAGAAGAGTGAGAAGGGCTATGGGAGGCTTCTGGGGCAAGGCCTCCTGGCCTTCATGGAAGCTGCATGATTCCCAGGCATCTGGGGATAACTGTTAGAGCTGACAGAACTGAGGCTAAGCGGGCATCAGCAGCATTCTCACAGCCCTGTACTGTGGACCTACCAGTCTACACTCCAATATGCACCAGGCCTCTCCCCCACATGTGTCCGTTACATCACACACTCTCCATCATGGAGGGCCACAACCATCCTGATGCTTCCCAGAGCTAGTGCACCCCCCTAAGTCCCAGGCAGCTCGGCCCCATGATGAGGGCTTCCAGTCTGAAACCCTCTCCACAAGGAGCCACCAAAAGCTATGTGACCTGCCATCTCTATGGACTATCAATATCCAGATGGGAAAAAAGGAGGCTGTAACTCCGACCCTTCTGATTTTTTCAAGCATTTCGATATTTGGAAGTGTGCAGAATAAGCTTCCTGATGACTGGCCACATATAGACCAACTTGTTAAGAGCGTGGACATGAGCCAGGGGGTATGGGTTTGAATCCCAACTCAACAATTTTCTAAACACAGAAGGTCACCATTTCTCTAAGCCTATCTTGGGTAAACTGGGGTTAATATCTTGTAAGAATGTTATAAGGATCATAAGCAAACACAAAAAAGCATTTAGAAGCATGCATATTGTATAAAGTCCTGTAAAAGCACTTGCTCATTTTAAATAGGGCACTTAGTATTGGGTAGATGGAACTTTTAGTACCTTCCTCCATAAGCCCTTTAGACAACAGTGCTTTTTCTACAGAAACAGCAGCATCCTAACTGAAAAATGATAAATGACAAATCATTTTTTTCAAAACAGTATCTAAAGAAATCTTTCAGAATGGCCTACAAGGCCCCAAGAGAAGGCCCATCTAGAATGTATTCTTGTCCTGCAATCTTGAGTTGTTTCTATTTTCAGGGAGCTGATTTTGCTTTGGCTAGCACAGAATTATCACTTGACATTTGCAGGAGATACATATCCTCAGAGAAAGAACTTTAACCAATGTCAGACTTCTGTACATCCGCAAAGGAAACACATGTGAGCCCTAGGCTGTTTGCGTCTGGGCCAAAGCCCTTCCCAGTAATACGGGTCAGAGCTCTGCTGTGCTCCACGGCACTCTCTCCTGCGTCTACCGGACTAAAGCACTGCATTTAGGAGTCTTACTGCCTATGATAACCTCACTCCCACAGGAATAGAAAAGATGTAGGAGTGGCAGGCATTCTAATGCAGCATAGCAGAAGGGTAGAACAATGCAGCTGAGAATGTTCGAGGACACTGAGGTGTGGTACACGATCCAACCATACTGCCAAGCCCAGCATCGGCTTTCTGGAACTTCCATGATGCTTTTCTCCTTAGCTATGCGCCAAAGACAGGTGGGGTCAATCTTGAATTTTCTCTTTTTCGTTAGTATGAAATAAGTTCCTTCTTCCCTTCTCCCCAGCACTGGAGGAAGGATAAGTACATTACTCGTGAAAAAAGCAGAAAATGTTTAAATCCTCATTTATTACCTTCAATAAGGGTGTTGTCAAACTGTACATGACATTGTCTCCACTCTCTATATGCTCAGAAATTAAAGAGTAAAAGAGAAGAGTGCCTGGGTGACTCAGTTGGTTAAGTCTCTGACTCTTGGTTCTGGTTCAGGTCATGGTTTCATGGGTCCTGGAATCAAGCACCGTGACAGGCTCCGCACTCAGCACAGAGTCTGTTTAAGGTTTCTCTCTCTCCCTCTCTCTCTCCTTCCCCATATGTGCATGCATGTGTGCTCTCTCTCTCTCCCCAAAATAAATCTTTTCTAAAAAAGAGTAGAAGAGAAATTGAGGGAATGTATTCACTCTCAACCTGTGATTCTAACACTTCTGTCAAATTTAAACTTAAAAGAATATTTTGGAGAAAGGAAGTAGCATGCACTGGTATGAGATAAAGTCCAGGGGTATTTACACCTCTTATAGTTGAGATCTAACTTAAACAACCACAAGATCAAAAACAGCTCAAAACAACAAAAATAGGGTTTTTTGAGAAAAGAAAATCAAATTCCAATGAATCAGCTCAACATCCTATCCATTTAAAAGCATTTATTGTTTGGAGCCACATCCACAGTCACAGTCACATTTTCACCGGCACCATCTAAGAATGCTACCCTCCCTCCACAGTCAGGACCACATATCCCACTTTTTCTCTGCCCAACTTTTCTAACAAGTGAAAGACTGAGTTCCCTCAAACTGAAGGTACAAGAAACAGGTAATGATAAGGGTTGGAGGTGAGCCCTGGGCCCACATCCTAAGAATTCGGGATGGGAGAGAAGAGGGTTTTAGCAATTGAATAAAGAAAACAAGAAAAAACCTTGCATCTAGTTCTACAATAATGCCGTGTGTGCGCGCACGCGCACGTGTTACAGACAATTCAGTAGAAACTCATTTAAGGCCATTTTATTTATTTATTTTTTAAAAAAGATTTTATTTATTTATTTGACAGACAGATCACAAGTAGGCAGAGAGGCAGGCAGAGAGAAGAGGAAGTAGGCTCCCTGTCGAGCAGTGAGCCCGATGTGGGTCTCGATCCCAGGACCCTGGGATCATGACCTGAGCTGAAGGCAGAGGCTTTAACCCACTGAACCATCCAGGGGCCCCTAGGGCCATTTTAAAATCAAAAGATATAATATTCTGGATTCCAAAGCTACATGGGGTTTATCTGTATACATTTTGGTAGGGTCTTTAGAACAACAGATGTATTTTTAAATATTGGATGCAATTTTAACTCAATGAAATTACATTCTTTCCATTTTATCTACATTTTGACTAGTTTTGTGATAAATACCATTGGAAATTATCTCTAAGCTCCTTCCTTCTCAATATCCAAGTTCCAGAATTAATTTAGTCAGAAGTTATTTAATAACTTCCCCAGTCAGGGAAGACCCTGGTACAGACAAAGGATTTTGGCCCTTGAGAAAATGAACTTGAAGAATATGATACAGAAAGTTCTTTTTAATTCAGCTTCTTGGGTGCAGACACTAATCTATAATAATACTCCCTTGTGCCTAGACAGGGCTTTGCCTACAGCAACTGCTCCATAGGCATCTCTCAGTGGTAAGTGAAGCACATAGGCACAGGAAATTCACTTGTGGTGTTAAGAGTCATCAAATGAATTTAAGTCTGTGGTCTGCACAGCTATAGACTTGAGGGACCCTTCCGACAATCTGCAAACACCAGTTTAGCATATGCTTATGTCAAAGAAGTATGGAAATAAAAATTATCACAAATATTACAAGGATAGAACAAAGGGAATAAGCATGGCATGGAAAATTCATGGTTGCATATTTCAACTTAATACAGAAGATAACTATCTCATAAATAGAGCTTTGCAAAAATGTGGAGAGTATCATAAGATAATGAGCTCCTTGACACCAGTAGTGTTCAACTACAGGCTAAAAATCTATCTGTCATATCTGATGAACTAGAGGATTTCCATCGGCTCTCTAAACTGTAAGATTCTTTGATTCTATTAAAAAAACATGATTTGTTCCTCTTTCCCCAAAGCAGAGCACATGTTAAGACAAATGATCCACCTCCAGAAGTTAGAATTAACATTACAATATTTAGCACAGAGACAACCAGACGTTAAGCCTGTTCTACTGTCTGGAGCAGAATTAATAAAAATAGTGCTTGAAATGGGAGCGAAAAGAAAAATATATCAGAGGTGAATGACACTTGTCTGAATCAGGTAAGTTCAATTTACGTTGCTAGGAGAAAAGGAAATAGTGCTTCTAGCAACTGACAAGTGCTGAGACAGAAAATCAGAGCTCCTATGTTACATGTGAAGTCAATGGTAATGTTTCAGATCTACAACAAAGAAGACAATGGCCACGGCAGCATACTGCTGCATTAAACAGATTTGGTTCCTTTTTTGCGCCTTTTTAACCTCATTTTCTCTCCTTTAAACTCTCATTTTAGGGAGGTTACAAAACAAACACAACAGCTGAAAAGAGATTTATATTCTTTTGATAGAGGCGTAGCAAACCCATCTCATCTCCAGGCCCTTTGGTTATTATTTTGAGTGGTCTAGCAACGTTGATTTTATCATTTATCATTTATAAATTTTTGGTTATGCTATGTGACCCTTAAGGAGACAAGTGCTATTTCTGAGAATCTTAGACATGAATCTTTTCAAAAATGTGAGGTTTTGATGTTCCATTCTATCTACAAAACTTCCTTCATGCAGATCTCAAATATTTTTTAAAAGATTTTATTTATTTGACAGACAGAGATCACAAGTAGGCAGGTAGAGAGAGAGGGGGAAGCAGGCTCCCTGCTGAGCAGAGAGCCCGATGCGGGGCTAGATCCCAGGTCCTGGGATCATGACCTGAGCCCAAGGCAGAGGCTTTAACCCACTGAGCCACCCAGGTGCCCCAGATCTCAAATATTATTTGAACGAACAGTGCACAAAGGTTCCCTTTTCTGCACCTCTTCACCAACACTTATTTCTTTTCTTTTTGTTTCTAGCCATTGTGACAAGTGCAAGGTGACATCCCATTGTGGTTGTGATTTGCGTTTCCCTGACGATTAATGATGGTGAGCATCTTCTCACATATCTTTTAGCCACCTATATGTCTTTTACGGAAAAATGTTTATTCAGATCCTCTGCCCATTTTTTAAATTTGATTACTTGCTCTTGCTGATGCTGAGTTATGTAAGTTCTTCGAATATTTTGGATATTAAACTCCTTATCAAGTTTATTATTTGCAAATATTTTCTCCCATTCAGTCAGTTGCCTTCTTGTTTTGTTAATGGTTCCCTCTGCTGTGCAAAAACTTTTTGTTTGGGATGCAAAAACAAAAACAAAAGAGAGAGAGAAAGAAAACACTAAACTACCCTTCAGAGATCTCCAACAATAGTTTCATAATATTTCTTTTTAAGCATTTTTAATTATGCATACAGAAAAGTGAACTGCATGAAATAAAATATGCAATTGACAAATTGTCATGACCTGAATACCCTCGTATCCTTCACACTGGTCAGGAAATAGAATATTGTCAGCACTCTTGGAACTCATCTTGTGCCTCCTTTAAATCACTAACTCAAAGGTAATTAGCATCCAGACTTCTATGTTAATCACTTTCTTTTCTTTTTTCTTTATTACAAGAGCTGTTAATCCTAAATCCTATAATTTAGACTCTTTTTTGAACTCCTATAAATGAGATCAAACAGTATGTATTTTTTTGAGATTGGGATTTTTTTCCTCTAAAAACCATGTTTATGAACTTTATCCTAGTTTGTATAGTTGTTTTTCATTCATTTTCATTACTATTGAGCAAGATTTCTTAACCTTGGCATGACTGACATCTTGGGCCAGATGTTTCATTTTATGAGGGACTATTCTGTGTATTGTGGGATAATTAGCAGCAACCCTGGCCTCTATTCACTGAGTACCAATGGCATTCCCCCCATACTTGGTTGTGACAACCAAAAACATCTCTGGACATTGCTAAATATCCTCTGGGGGTCCAAACTACACCCTGTTGAAGAACCACTGCCGTACAATATTTCACTGTATGACTGTACCATAATTTATCCATTCTACTGTTGGTGAGCATTGGGTTGTTTCCAGTTTGAAGCTATTACAAATAATATTGTTCTGAATATTCTTATTCATGTCTATGCCTTTAAGTGTACTTAGGCATATCTAACAGCAGAATGATGAGGTCACAGAGTATAAGTATTTTAACTTTGATAGATTAAGCCTAATTTCACCTATTATACTTCATATATTATATATTATATAATAATTTCATATATTATTTTTTTTAAATTCTAGATTTTCCATTTGGTCCCTTTTCTAATATTATGTTACTTTGTTATAGTCTCCAGTTCTCAATCTTGCCTTTTATTTTCTTGAACATAAAAACATATCTAAATATAATCTATTCTAATAACTCCAACATCCAAAATTACAGTGAGTAGGTTTTATTTTGCTGAATTTTTTTTCACCTATTGGTTCTTATTGTCTTGTTTCCTTATGTACCTGGTTATTTTTTATTGTGTGCTAAACATTTTTTAAAAAAAATGTAAAAATAATTTGAGGTCAGTGTGCCTGGCTGGCTCGGATGATTAAGTGCCTGTCTTCATCTCAGATCATGATCTCAGGGTCCTGGAATTGAGCCCCACATCAGGGTCTCCACTCAGCAGGGAGCCTGCTTCTCGCCCCCTCCCCCACTCTCTGCCTCTATGCCTACTTGTGATCTCTCTCTCTGTCAAATAAATAAATAAAATCTTTAAAAAAGAAAAAAAGAAAGAATTTGAGACCAAGGATGGTGTATCTTCTTTTAGAGAATATTTTTGTTTTTGCTAGGTATCTGGGCATTGGCAATCCAGAATCTTCTTAATCCAAATTCAGTTATTGAGGTGATTGAAAGCATAGATATAGTCCCTTAGAAGGCTGTCCTGAGCCAAATCCTGAAGGATCCCTACCTAGAAGTCTGAGGACCTATGTGGGTATTGCTCCTTATAAAACATTCAACTCCAATTTATGTATCCCTAGCTTTGGAAGCCTGGCAAAAGTGGAGTTAAACTTTACCTTGGGCTGATCTTCTGAAATAAGCAAATGTACCATGAGAAAATGGCTCCAAATTTTGGGCACATTTCTGTGGATTTTTGTCTCCCTTGGGATCTTAGCCCTGTAAATCTCCACTACCTGCTTAGTTCTCTAATGTCTTTAAACACTTTTTTCCCAGACTTTCTATTTGTGCTCAGAGGGAGAAGTAATCCAAATTACTAATCCACCAATAAGAGTAGCAGAAATCTCCATAACTGATACCCAAATGTCTACTTATAACAATAATTTAGGCAAACTGAACTGTTTAGCTTCATAAGAAATAAATCAATTTTTAATAAATTTATCTATAAAAGGAATATGCCTCCCACATATCAAAATTAACTCTAAATAATAATCATGTCCTGCTGTTATTCAAAAATACCACTATTTTTAGATATAAAATAAAGCATCATCTTTTCTTAATTCTTGAAAATATGATATTGAAACCCAAAGACCTGATGTCTCATGTTTATAAGGGGAGAAGATTTCTTCCAAAAGAGAAGATAATAGATTCCTTAGTCTATGGCCTGAATATGCTACATATTGTTATGAATACTATCTTATTAAATATACATTATATATATTGAAGTAGATGTTTTCAAAGATGTATTTATTTATTTGAGAGAGAGGGCATGTGGCGGGGGGGGGGGGGGGGAAGAAGAGGGAAGCCAGAGGCAGGGCTCTGTCTCATGACCCTGATATAATGACCTGAGCTGGATTTTCAACTGACTGAGCCTTCCAGGTGCCCCTGACGTAGGCAAATAGTACCACTCTTTAACTAATGAGAAAACTAAAGTTCAGAGAAGTCAAATAACCCACCCAAGGTCACATGCCGAAAAGATGACAATGGCAGTAGAGAGGACAGATTCAGACCCAGGACCCCTGAAGGTAAAAAATTAGGTGGAAAATAATCTAGACATGAAACTGGGAATCTGTGAAGCCAGAAATCAAGAGTTAAAATGAAATATTTAATTTAGGAAAAAAAGGAAAATGGGAGCGCCTCCATCCACATTTATCGCTTCCGAGTTAAAAAGACGATCCAGGAACCCACCAAATGTGATGGCTAAGGGGTTCTTTGAGAGATGGAAAGCCCAATCATTCTGCTACATATGAGGAACTCAGATCCATCTGACTAAGTGGAATAGAATAATGGAATACACAGACTATATAAACAAAGAAAAAAAGGTGATGAGGGAAAAAAATTACAAGGCTAATTTAGGTAATGATTTCTTATTTGGTAATTTGACTTGTAATTATTGCTATTAACTGTAATAAGATACTCTAGAACCAATAAAGCAGTAACATTTGTGCTAATTACTGAATGGGTGTTTCGAGATTAAGTCTTACTGAAGAAATATATTTTCCAAGTAAGAATATGCATTAAAAACACACCATAAGAAAGAAAACATTAAATAATGTATCTTAAGAATGCATATTTCACATCTCCTAAGCAAGATATTCAGTAAGAAATAGCCTCTGCATGCTGGGCAATCTTTCCTCTTCTTTCTTTCCCTTTACCACCAAGGTTAAGATGCGTGAATATAGGAAGAAAAAGACTTGTGGTTTTTGCAGAATGACCCTGGACTTATTGGCTAAAAACAAAAATCTGAGACCAAGTTTAACCTCAACTAGGCACATGACCTTGAAAAAATCATCTCTCAGATGTTGTTTTATGCATACATATATGGATAAAATGTCCATTCTACACATTAGAAACATGTATTAAAATAATTTGTAAAGATCACGATGCAAAGTAAGTTTGTATAATCACCCATCTAAATCAGTCTGATCATAAGTTCAATGTTCATAGAAAGAAAGCCAGTAGAAACATTTGTTCAGCAGCAACCACCTTCTTCCCCTCCATCCCTACTTCACAGCAAAAAATATCCTCACACAGATTTGACCTAAAACAGAACGTGGTAGTGAAGTTATAGTTATGTAGGCACTTGTGTATGTGTTCAAGTGGGAGGTAATGACAACAATTTTAATTCCTAGTTTCCTAATATTGAAGCAAACTCATTATGAATTAAAAATAGATACTTTCCCTTCACTGCTGGCAGCGTCCTGGGCACCTGGTAGAAAACTGAACTACTTCTATTTCTATGACTCAGTAAATGTGGTATTTTCCAGGGAAGTGTAAACATTGAAAAAAATATTCTACATTCATAAATGAAATAAGAGGAAGCATTTAAAAGGAAATGAAATTAAGTGCAAGAATCTGAGTGAGAAAGTGGAAAGAAGTGCCTTAGAACTTGAAAAGACCATACTCCCAACCAGGCTCTGCTATGAACTAGACATGTGACTTTGAGAAAATTACTAGGCATCCTTATCTATAATATGCAGACTTAACTAAATGGTTTCTAAGTGCCTCTTCAGTTGTTGTTGTTGTTGTTTAAGATTTCATTTATTTTTTTTGACAGAGAGAGAGATCATAAGTAGGCAGAGAGGCAGGCAGAGAGAGAGGGGGAAGCAGGCTCCCCACTGAGCAGAGAGCCTGATGCAGGGCTCAACTCCAGGACCCTGAAATCATGACCTGAGTTGAAATTATGGTACAGTTAAATTATGGTACAGTTGGCCAAGTCTGGCTGTACAACACTCCCAATAGTATTATCCCTCATTTATGGAAAGCTGACTACTCACAACCCTTTCATTACTCTGTGAGTGGCATTAAGACACTGACATAGAGCTGCCCTATGACCCAGCAATTGCACTACTAGGTATTTATCCCAAAGATACAGATGTGGTGAAAAGAAGGGCCACATGCACCCCAATGTTCATAGCAGCAATGTCCAAATAGCAAACTGTGGAAGGAGCTGAGATGCCCTTCAACAGATGAATGGATAAAGAAGATGTGGTTCACATATACAATGGAATATTCCTCAGCCATCAGAAAGGATGAATACCCAACTTTTGTGTTGACCTGGATGGAACTGGAGGGGCTTATACTAAGTGAAGTAAGTCAAGCAGGGAAAGACAATTATATGGTTTCACACATATGTGCAACATAAGCAATAGCACAGAGGACCATAGGGGAAGGGAGGGAAATCTCATGAACCATGAGAGACTATGAACCCTAGGAAACAGACTGGGGGTTTAGAAGGGGAGGAAGGTGGGGGGAGGGGGCAACAGGGTGATGGGCACTAAGGAGGACACATGTTGTGATGAGCCCTGGGTGTTAAACACAACTACTGAATCACCAAACACTACATCAAAACCAATGATGTACCATACAGTAACCAACTGAACATAATAAAAATTTAAAAAATTTAAGAAGACATTGACAGATGAAGAAACTGAGTCTCCAGCCACTAATAAATGTTGGAGCAGAGGTCTGCTCGACTCCAACCACATCATACTGGTGACGCTAAAAACTTACATCCAACAGGACAGACCTTTCAGGTGACCGATTCTTAAAGGACTGTGAATAGGAAGAGGCTGTGGACCAACCACAGTTTAAATTGTTGGCAAGCTCTCAAGGTTTGGTTAGTCAATTCATTATTCAGTCATATAATTACACCTACAAGTAGTAGAAGGTCCTTTTACATAGATCAGCCTGAAAGACTCGAAAGCGCACATTACCCAAGAGAAATGAGGACAAAACTCTCTTGTTAAGAGTTCCTAGATAATTCAAATCCCTTCTCAGTTTACCTGGGCCTACCCCACGCTGAACTTTCCATAAAAATCACTGTGGTATGAAAAAAGAAAATATATTGGCTCGAAAGACAGGGAGAATAAAAAGACCTTGTGTTGTCTATGCAAATCAAGACCCATGTAACAGTGACATGGCAAACACCCAAACTGGGTGACGGGCACAATGTTCCCCTTCTCATGCTCTCCTGACTCTACTGAAGAGATGGGTGCGAGGTGCCACCTCAAGTGTTATCAAGGATTTTTCTAGACATGCTGATGGAGACTTCAGGTTGCCCTGGATTTGGGTTTACCATCAACATTTTTTTCTACAGATGGATGAGGGGGCAAATTACCTGAAGTGTGGGGAGTACAGATCTTCAAAAAGGGACCCACCAGGCGTTTTCAGGGCTTGGATTTTGACATGCTTGAAACAACAACTGAGATTGCAGACCACATTATCTCAGAGCAAATGTACCTCACCCTATACTTCCACAGATCAGTCAGAAATCAGCCAGGCTCCTGGTCAGGTCAGGCTCCTGGTTTCCACTCCTAGAACAGGGAAAGCAGGGGAGTCTACAGTCCATGTTAGAAGGGATAACAGAAGAAAGGTGAGGGTCAAATTCTGCAAAAGGGAAGAAAGATATGCCAAATCATAATAAAAGCAAGACCTCGGTCTTTTTATGTAAGCAGGTACAGGGAAATGGGTTTGTTTGGCAAGGCAAGATGTGGGCAGAGACGGGCAACTGAGTCAGGAGCCAGAGAAACTACAAGCAACAGAATTCTCTGTGTGACCAGGAATAGGTCAGAGCAAAGGTTGGTAAACTTTTTCTGTAATCTGTAATATTATAAATATTTTAGGCTTTGCAGGACATATGGTCTCTGATGCAACTACTCAACTCTGCCATTAAAACAGCTATTATAAAAACATGAAAATAAATGAGTTTGGCTGTGTTTCTATTAAATTTTATGCAAGTACACTGAAATTTGAGTTTTATATAATTTTCACATGTTATAAAATATTGCTCCTTTCTCGATTTTTATGTTTATCCATTTTATTTTTTAAAGATTTTATTTATTTATTTGACAGCAAGAGGGAAAGCAAGAGAGGGAACACAAGCAGGGGGAGTGGAAGAGGGAGAAACAGGCTCCCCGCTCAGCAGGAAGCCTGAAGCAGGGATCGATCCCAGGACCCTGAGATCATGACTTGAACTGAAGACCGATGATTAACCAACTGAACCACCCAGGTGCCCCTTATTTTAATTTTTTAAGATTCATTTATTTATTTTAGAGAAAGCACAAAAGTGGGGGTAGGGAGAGGGATAGAGAGAATCTCAAGCAGATTCTGCACTGAGTGTCGAGCCTGATGCAGGGCTGGATCTCCTGACTCTGAGTTCATGACCTAAGCTAAAACCAAGAGGAAGATGCTTAACTGACTGAGCCACCCAGGAGCCCCTGTTTTTAACATTTTTTTTTTTAAATATTGATTCATTTTAGAAAGAGAGAGAGAGAACATGCAGTGGGGAGAGGCAAAGGGAGAGGAAGAGAGAAACACAAGCAGACTCCATGCTCAGCGCGGAGCCCAATGTGTGGTTCAATCCCATGACCTTCAGATCAGACCTGAGCCCAAACCAGGAGCTGCCTAGGTGGCTCAGTGGGTTAAAGCCTCTGCCTTCGGTTCAGGTCATGATCTCAGAGTCCTGGGATCAAGCCCCACATCGAGCCCTGAAGTGGGCTCTCTGCTGGGGGGGCGGGGAGCCTGCTTCCCTTTCTCTCTCTCTCTCTGCGTGCGCCTACTTGTGATCTCTATTAAAAAAAAAAAAAAAAAAAAAAAAACCACAACCCACTCCTTTTTGAAAGTTGCCTTTTCTCTCTACCCTTGAGTAGGTCCAGTATTTGATGAAACTCACGAAAGTTGGTGGAACATGTCTTGCCCCTCTTCTCTTCTAGGATGCACACTCTATATGTGACTGTGACTTTCAAGGAAATTTGTTTGCCATTTGCTGATTTTTTTTGAAGTTAATTTCTTCTTTCACTGATAAATGAAGAAAAGTATTGTGCCTTTGGAAGTACACGAAATGGATTGAGTACGTAATTAAAAAACATTTTTTCCCCTGTCAAAAAAAAAAAAAAAAAAGGAAAAAAAGGGGGGCACCTGGGTGGCTCAGTGGGTTAAGCTGTTGCCTTCGGCTCGGGTCATGATCTCAGGGTCATGGGATCGAGTCCCGCATCGGGCTCTCTGCTCTGCAGGGAGCCTGCTTCCTCCTCTCTCTCTCTGTCTGCCTCTCTGCCTACTTGTGATCTCTCTCTGTCAAATAAATAAATAAAATCTAAAAAAAACAAAAAACAAACAAACAAAAAATACTGAGCCACCAAGGTGCCCCTGTTTTCATCCATTTTAAAATGTAAAAAAACATTTTTCAGTCATGGGCCCTACGAAGAGGCAACAGGCCACATCCGGCCCATGGGTCACTTCTTCCTATTCAGGGTAAATCATTCAGAATTGACAACACTGAGTGTTTTCATACGCTTAAAAGTGCACAGTTATCAAGAGTCTGATTAATGAAAAAAAAATTTTTAAGCAAAAATACTGATAAAAATAATAGTAATAACCATTACTTACATGTATCTTACTACATTCCAAGCACTTCTCCTTACGTATGTTAAATCCATCATAAAGTAGGAATTATTATTATCCTCATTTTATAAATAGGAAAGGTGATACAGTAAACATAAGAGTATTAAGAAAACTACTGCTATCCATAGGCTTTTTTCTGTAATTCTAAAACCCTAAGTGTTTAGAAATAGACAACAATAAAAAAAAAATAATAAAGTATTGTAAAACATGACCTGAACTGATCTGATAGCAAAGCCTGACCTGAACTGACACGTAGTTCTGCAAAGTCATTATTTCTCCCACTGGAGGTTAACATTTACACATTTCACAGCAGAAATACTACTTTAATTTAGGCTGTGGCCTCAGACCCAGCTGAAGTTGCTCCTGGAGGTTCAAACAATTCTGATTTTCCAAATATATGTGGCCCACAGATGTCTGATGCTGAATGGTCCTCCTGTTTTAAGCCCATATTCTCCATGAAAGTATGAACGGATCCTCTTCAAGGGTAGTGTGGTCTAGTAAACAGAAAACTAGATTCATAGTTCGGAGTCTTTGAGACTCATCAGTCCTGTTACTACTACATACTTGGGAGCTTAGGAAATTTACATCACCCTTCCTGGGCCTCATTTTTCTCACCCTGACTAGCAGTTACCAGCTCAGGTGCTATCAGGCCAGGCAAGACAAGCTGCGGGCAAAGCAGGGTGGCAGTTGTTCCTGGGAGGGCAAACCTCCAGAAAACTGGGAAATACAGACTCTGACCTTTGCTATGAGAATATGTGTGACTCAGGTCTTCTTAACATTTCTTTCGAGAAGACACCCAAACCAGATTTCTAAGTGAACTGACTTCAAATGAGAAAAATATATGCAGGCCAACAAAACAGATCTGTCAGTTAAATGTGATGTCCATGCTGCAAGCCTCAAGGGATGGAGGAGCTGTAATAATGCCTTTTCCTCCACTGATGCTCCTAGTCCTTTCCCTTGTGCTTTTACGTGCAGCCTGAAGGGACCGCCCGTCTCTAACCCTGCAGCAACTTACACATTCCCCTCAGTCAGTGGTTGGCGTGGGTTGCCTTCCATTTTCAGTCATAGTTTCCTACTGTCATGTCTTTTATCCTTGACTAGATTATAAGATCCTTGAGGGTCCTTGAGGGGGGCAATGTATCTTGAATTTCTGTAATAACTGGCACAGTACCTTGAACACAGCAAGGGCTTAATGAAAACATTTGAATTGATGTTAGAACAGGCTATAAATAGCTAAGGCTAAATCAGAACGGCCCCAAGTCCAAGTTACTTGGATTCCCCGTGGCTGGTGGGAGACACCAGTAAAATCACCTAACAGGGGCTTTGGAACCGAGCCACCCTAAGCCAGAATGCCAGCATCTTTGCTTCAAGCTATCTGACCTTGAGCTTATCACACCATTTCTCTGAGAATCAATTTCCTCATTTGTAAGTTGGAAGGTTAATGACACTTCTGTGGGTTCAATGAAATAATGTATAAAGTACGCAGCGTGGAACAGATGTCGGTAACTATTAATTCTCATATTTGCTTATGTGGCCAAGGAAAGAAAAGATTCTTCCAGAAGATTGAAGACCCCTCCTCATAGGGCTCTTCATCATCTATAGAGAATCAAGTCCAACAATTGCTGTGGAATCCCCAAGAGTTAAGTACACCTCACGGTAGCTCAAGGTGTGATCTAGCTTCACAGTATCATCTGTGATTTCAAATCAGCAATGCTTTCCTACGTTGCCTTGAAAAATCATTATTTTCTATCAAAACAATAAAAATACCTCTGCAAGTGCAAAGCCTGTGACAAGAAGATACTCACAGTTTCTTTTCCTTTTAAAGATTTTTTATTTTATTTATTTAACAGAGAGAGAGAGAGAGACTGCAAGAGAGAGAGCACAAGCAGCAGGAGTGAGAAAGGGAGAAGCAGGCTTCTGGCTGAGCAGGGAACCCGAGGCAGGGCTCGATCCCAGGACCCTGGGATCATGACCTGAGCCAAAGGCAGCCACTTAATGACTGAGCCACCCAGGAGCCCCAATATTCACAGTTTCAAAAAAAAAAGTTTTGAGGCAAAATTGGCAAAGCACAAAGTTGCATGTGATTTTCAATAAATGCATCAGACACTTTAATCAAGGATGTGGTCCCCGGCATTATTTTTGCAGTAAGCAATAAATCTGTAAAATAAACAGTCCATGAGGAAAATATGTGCTGTGGTTCAGTATTCATAGATACACTTGTGATATTATTAATTTCTACCCACGTGGGTTGCATGAACAGATTACTAGTAACTGATAAAAAGGACTGTGAACAGGACTTCTAAAATGTCATAGGCTGTTAACGACAGACTCTCAACATAGAAAAGGACTTTACTAGCCACCTCTCCCAGCCCTTATATCTTGAGGGTCATCCTGGAGCTGCTTACATGCTTGTAACCTGACAGGGAACTTGCTCTTCCCATGATAACCCTTGTCCTATCGAGTGGAATACAGCTGAGACAAGAAGGGCTTCCTTAGAGCTCCTTCCTGTTGTCCCCTCGTCTGGTCTTATAGATACACAGGATAATTTAATGTCTAAGCATCCACCTTTGCTTGCATATACACTGTATCTCTCAATGGGTTCCAGGAATTATTTATGATGTACTGGATAGTACAGAGAAAGTCTAGTACCATTTTTTACATGCTGCCATCTTGATGGCAAAACCCATGTGGTATGCCTTACTTTAGAAGGCCTACAACAGACCTAATGCCTTGTGCCAAATGATCTCTCCATGTTATCATTCACTAACCATTTGTCCATGAATTATGGGATCGAAAGTCTAGGGGGGAAAAAATTCAGTTCTGGTAATTCTAGAGCACCTTACTGAAATTCAGTGATTATTCTGGAATATAGAAACTCAGGTATTCGTTCATGGTTATGTACAACTTATGCTTTATCATTTCTGAAAAGAAAATTATACATTGGGTATGGTCAGCCTGCGGTAATTGGAAGAGTAAACCCAGTTATGTCCTTACAACCACGAGATGAAGACAACACTTTCTCCAGCGGCTTTCAATAGACTTCTTGTCAAGAGCCAGATAATAAATATTGCAGGCTTTGTGGGCCATACGGTCTCTGTCACAGTGACTCAATTCTGTCATCATAGAACAAAAGAAGCCACAAACAATATGGAAATAACCGGTTGTATCTGTGTTCCAAATAAAGCTTTATTCACAAAAACAGATAGGTGCCTGCATTTAGCCCCTAGCTACAGCGTGTCAGAGTGGGAAGAACACTAGCCCAGGAATCAAGAGAAGAGAGTTTTAGCTGTGGTCCTTCCTCTGGCTACCAGACGAAGGTGAGCAATCACTTCACCACATTGGGCTTGAGACTTTATCTCTAAATGGAGCACATTTGATGATTTTTAGTTGAGCTTCAATTTCAAAATATCTATGAGCCATTCATCAAAATCTCTCAAATAGTTGTGGCTACTGAATTATTCAGGTTGCATAGCAACTACATTCAAAGTGGTTTATCAAGGCTTCCTTAAGATTGACTAAATGAGGGGCCCCTAGGTGGCTCAGTTGGTTAAGTGTCTGCCTTCAGCTCAGGTCATGATCCAGGGTCCTTGGAACAAGTTCTGTGTTGGGCTCCTTGCTTAGCAGGGAGGCTGTTTCTCCCTCTGTCTGCTGGTCCCCCTACTTGTGCTCTTTCTCTCTGACAAAAAAAAAAAAAAAAAAAAAGACTGCCTAAATGAGCTCCTGAAGGCCTTCTCTCAGAATATCAGTCACCAATGTAGGTAACAGGATGTGATAGGAAATTTCTCTTCCCCTTGGAAAATAACAGACACTGCCTCTTGCAGCTTCACAAGAACATCAATCTAGGGAGAGCAGAATTAGCAAGCATTGATTGTGTGTTCTTTATGTGCAATTTAACTGAACATCCTGCATTTCACATGGCAACCTCACTCCAATTCCTTCGAGAAAGGAGTCAGACTATAGACTATAGTAGTTGGACGGATATATTCTTACATGTATTGATTTTATTATGTCTCACAGCACTCTGCATGTTGAGCGCAAGGAGCACTGTCGTCATTCTTATCAAGAAAAAGCAGAGGTAAAAGGACTTATGGGACACCTGGGTGGCTCAGTGGGTTAAAACCTCTGCCTTCGGCTCAGGTCATGATCCCAGGTCCTGGGATCGAGTCTGCATTGGGCTCTCTGCTCAGCAGGGAGCCTGCTTCTCCGTCTCTCTCTGCCTGCTTGTGATCTCCATCTGTCAAATAAATAAATGAAATCTTTTTTTAAAAAAAAAAAGGACTTATGAATTACCCAAGCTCAGAGGGTTAACAACAGATCAGTCTGACTTTCCCCTAGTAACTTCAGATGCACACACACACACAAACATTGAATTCATTGCAAAATTAGTATCCAATTTCATAAAGACATACCTGTCAAAAGTAAAAAAACTTCAGTTTCTCCTTTGTCTCATTTTGTGTACATGGTTTATGGGTATTTCCTAATACAATATTCAAATGAGTCCTCATTGGGCCAAACTTCATTTGTCACAGCATGACTTATTGACTGAAATAATGAATTCTCCTTCTCTGGGAGAAAGGACAATTTTTTTAATCAAATGAAGAAAGTCAAATATTTAACAGTTTTTATAACACACTAATTAAATCTGAGAATAGAAAAACCAAAATTAGGTGTGGAGTGTGTTGCCCTAAAAGACAACTTAATATACACTTGTTCTCTCAGAAGATAAAGTAAGTGATGGAAAGGCATTTTAAATATGGCATTGATATAAATATTCAATAATGTTTATATGAAAACAATCCAATATTCCTTGAGGTAAAAGTAATTACTTGAGTCAATATCACTTTTAGGAATACTAAGCCACGATTAAGAGAATAGTCATCAAATTGAATTAAATAGGGATATGGGGAAGAATTACTGTCTTAATAATCTTAGAAACTCATTTACCTTGAGAAATATCAGTATCAGCCTGGGTTAGAAACTTAAAAAGACTGTCAAAAGAGGGGTGCCTGGGTGGCTCAGTCAATGAAGTATCTGACTCGTGATTTCAGCTCAGGCCACAATCTCACGTATTGTAGAATCAAGCCTTGTGTGGGGCTCCACACTCAGCGGGGAGTCTGCTTGAGATTTTCTCCCTCTCTCTCTGCCCCTCCCCAATCTCCCTTTCTCTCTCTCAAATAAGTAAATAAATCTCAAAAAAATAAAAGATGGAGGAGTAGGGGCCCTAAGTTCGCCTGGTCCCTGGAATTCAGTTAGTTATCAAATCATTCTGAATACCTGCAAAATCAACCAGAGAACTGAGAAAAGAAATGCTGCAGTTCTACAAATAGAAAAGTGACTACTTCTTGATAGGTAGGATGTATAGAAACTTAAATCTGGGGCAATAGATCAGAGGCTTTGGCAGCAGGGAGGGAGCTGGCTAAAGGAATCTACCTCGAAGTATAAGCAGCAGAGTGCAAAATCAGAATTTTTAAGAACTCTGTCACAGTGGGGGGGATCCTTGGCTTAAAGGTGCTCAGTGGCAAAGCAAGGTGGAATCCCAGGTGAGACAATGTGGTCTCAGGATCCCCAGAGTCACAAGAAGAGGGGTGCCTAAGTGCAGCAGAGTTCCCAGGCATTGAAGCAGGGAAGCCAGCTAAAAACAGTGAGTCTAGGGCTCAGCTTTGTGCTCAGTGTTGCTATAAACTGCAAACTGCTGCCCTGTGTGGCAACCATTCTCTGAGCAGGAGTCCAGCAAAAGGCAGAAACACTGGGAGACCTCCTTCCCACCCAGGAGGAACAGCTTGGGTCCACACTGCAGGAGTCCGTAAAATCTGGACACTTGAAACTCAGTCACAAGTCTGAGATAAAAATACTTGGTCAAAGGCTGGCTGAACATAAAGTTCATACTGAATCAAAGGAGACAAGGGTGATCAACTGCTTTTTTGAGGGCTCACTGATGAGTAGGGGGTGCAAAATTTCAGCTCTGAGGCTAAAGTGCAGGGCAGCACAATTTTCATCCCACCCTTCTGTGCTTAAAGACTTCAGGGAGCTTACCCTGAACTGGGACCCCTGGGAAAGGAGGCATATTTCCACAAGTTCAAAGACACCTGAGAATCAGGACCCTCTCCCAGAAGACAAGCAGAAACAACTGTCTAGCACCAAGTTTACCAATGAGAGAAAACAGCAAAGCTTTATGTAGCATTTGTGAGATTTTTAAAAATTATTCTTTAGTCTTTCAGGGTTTTTTTTTCCAGCTACTTTCTTATTTTTTCAATTTTTTTTTAAATTGTAGATTACTTTTTGTATACATATTTGGTTTTCTTTCATAGAGTATTATTTTATTTTTGTTTTTGTATATATGTGAGTTTTTCCTTCTTTTCTATTTTTGGGACTTAGTTTCTTTTAACAAGCAGACCAAAATACACTCAGGATCTAGTTTTCTGTTTTATTCTATTTTGTTTCTTGTTTGACTTTTTATTATTTTGTTTTGCTTTTGTTTCCTTCTGCTTTTCGTTTTCCCCTGTTGTTGTTGCTGTTGTTACTATTGTCTTTTCTCTCTCTTCTATTCTTTTCTGAACATAATGATGAGACAGAGAATTTCACCCTATAAGAAAGAACAAGAGGTAGTACTCACTGCCAGGGATTTAATCACTACAGATGTAGTAAGATGTCTGAACTAGACTTTAAAACAAAGTATATAAAGTTACTAGCTGGGTTTGAAAAAACCATAGAACACACTAGAGAATCCCTTAGTGTAGAAATAAAAAAATAAAATCTAATCAGACCAAATTGAAAAATGCTGTTAACTGAGTTACACAAATGGAAGCTCTAACAGTGAGGATAAATGAGGCAGAAGATAGAGTCAGTGATAGAGAAGACAAAATGATGGAAAATAAAGAAGCTGAAAAGAAGAGAGGAAAAACAACTGCTAGATCAGAAAGGAACACTTTGAGAGCTCAGCAATTCCATAAAGCTAAATAACATCCAATAATAGGGGTCCAAGAAGATGGGGGCTAAGCAGAAGGTTTATTTGAACAAATTATAGTTGATTACTTCCCTAACAGGCATTCAAGTCCACGAGGCACAGAAAACTCCCCACAAAATCAATAAAAATAGGTCAACGCTTGGACATATAATAACAAAGCCTGCAGATTTTAGAGATAAAGAGAAAACCCTGAGAGATGCTCAGGACAAGAGGTCCTTAATCTACAAGTGTAGAAACATAAGGCTGGCAGCAGACCTGCCCATAGAGACCTGGCAGGCCAGAAAGGACTGGCATGATATATTCAGGGCACTAAATGGGAAAAATATATAGCCAGAATACTTTATCGAGCAAGGATGTCATTCAAATAGAAGGAGAGATAGAGTTTCAAAGACAAACAAAACATAAAAGAATTTGTGAACACTATGCCAATCCTGAGAGAAATATTAAAGGGGATCTTTGGAGCCCCAAAGTAACAAAGACTAGAAAGGAACAGAGACAATTTACAAAAACAGTGACTTTACAGGTGATACAATAGCACTAAATTCATATCTTTTGATAATTACTCTAATGTAAATGGACTAAATGCTCCAATCAAAATACACAGTGTATCAAATTGGATTAAAAAAAAAAAAAAGACCCATCGATAGGCTGTCTCCAAGAGACACATTTTAGACCCCTACTCAGATTGAAAATGAGTAGGTGGAAAATCATTTATCATTCCAAAGGACATCAAAAGAAAGCTGGAGTAGAAATCCTTATACCAGACAAACTAGATTTTAAACCAAAGACTGTAATAAGAGATGAAGAAGGACACTATATCAAAATAAAATGGTCTATCCATCAAGATCTAACAACTGCAAATAATTATGCTCCTACCTGGGGAGCAGCCAAATATATAGACCAATTAATAACAAAATTAAAGAAACATTGGTAATAATACAATAATAGTAGGGGACTTTAACAGCCTTCTCATAGAAAAGGACTGATCATCTAAGCAGAAGATCAGTAAGAAAACAAGGGCTTTGAATGACACACTGGACCAGATAGACTTAACAGATATATTCAGAGCATTTATAGTAACAGAATACACATTCTTCTCAAGAGCATATGGAATGTTCTCCAGAATAGATCAAATACTGGGTCACCAATCAGGTCTCAACCAGTACAAAAAGACTGAGATTATACCATGCACATTTTCAAACTACAATGTTTTAAAACTTGAACTCAATCACAAGAGAAAAATTGGAAGGAACATAAATTCATTGAGGTTAAAGAGTATCCTACTAAAGAATGAATGGGTCAACCAGGAAATTACAGAAGAATTAAAAAAAATACATGGAAGCAAATGAAATGAAAACACAACAGTTCAGAACCTTTGGGACACAGCAGAGGTGAGAACTAAGGGGGAAGTAGGAATTTCTCAAAAAATAAGAAAAGCCTCAAATAGCTAACCTTATACCTAAAGAAGCTAGAAAAAAGAAAAGCAAATAAAGCCTAAATCCATCAGGAGAAGAGAAATGTTAACTATTAGAGCAGAAATAAATGATATAGAAATAAAAAAATGGAAAAGATCAACAAAACTAGGAGCTGGCTCTTTGAAAGAATTAGTAAGATTGATAAAACATTAATCAGAATTTTAAAAAAGGAAAAGAGAAAGAACCCATATAAGTAAAATAAATAAATAAATAAAATTAATTAAAATCACAAATGAAAGAGGAGAGATCACAATACCACCAAAGAAATAGAAAAAAATTATAAGAGAATATTATAAGCTAACAAATATATGCCAGCAAATTAGACTATCTGGAAGAAATGGATAAATTCCCAGAATATATAAACTGCCAAAACTGAAACAAGAAGTAGAAAACCTGAACAGACACACAACCGAAATGAAATTGAATCAGTAATCAAAAATTGCCCAAAAAACAAGAGTCCTGGTCTGAATGGTCATCCAGTGGAATTCTACCAAACATTTTAAGAATAACTAATACCTGTTCCTCCAAAATTGTTTCAAAAAATAGAAATGGAAGGAAACTTCCAAATTCATTCTATGAGGCCTGCATTACTTTGATCCCAAAATGAAAGACCCCACCAAAAATGAAAATTATAAACCAATATCCCTGATGAACATGGATGTAAAAATTCTCACCAAGATATTAGCTAATAGGATCAAATGGTACATTAAAAGGATTATTCACCATGACCAAGTGGAATTTATTCCTGGGATGCAAGTCTAGTTTAACATCCACAAATCAATCAATGTGATACAATACATTAATAAAATAAAGGACAAGAACCACAAGATGCTCTCAATAGGTGTAGAAAAAGCCTTTGACAAAATATAGCATCCTTTCTTGATAAAAACTCTACACACTGTGGGGATAGACGGAACATTCCTCAGTATCATAAAACCCATATGTGACAAACCCATAGCAAATATCAGCCTCAACTGGGAAAAACTGAGAGCTATTCCACTAACGTCAGGAACACAACAAGGATGTCCACTTCACCACTGTTGTTTGACATAGTAGTATAAGTCCTAGCCTCAGGAATCAGACATCATAAAGAAACAAAAGGAATCCAAATTAGCAAAGAAGTCAAACTTTCATCTTTACAGATGACATAATACTCTATGTAGAAAACCCAAAAGACTCCAACAAAAAATTGCTAGAAATGATACAGGGATTCAGCAAAGTGGCAGAATATAAAATCAATCCACAGAAATCAGTTGCATTTCTGTAAACTAACAATGAGGCGGAAGAAAGAAATCAAGGAATCAGTCCTATTTATTATTACACCAAAAACCATAAATACCTAGGAAAAGATTTAATCAAAGAGGAAAATCTGTACTCAGAAAACTATAAAGTACTCATGTAAGAAATTGAGGAAGACACAAAGAAATGGAAAAAGTTCCATGCTCATGGATTGAAAGAATAAATATTGTGAAAATGTCTATACTACTCAAAACAATCTACACGTTCAATGCAATCCCTATCAAAATACCTTCAACTTTTTTTCATAGAGCTGGAATTAAAAAAATCTTAAAATTTGTATGGCAACAGAAAAGACCTCAAGTAGCCAAATCAATGTTGAAAAAGAAAACCAAAGCTACAAAACCAAAGCATCACAATTTCAGACTTAAAGCCATATTACAAAGTTTTAATCATCAATATCGTATGGTACTGGTAGAATAATAGACACAGATCAGTGGTACAGAATAGAGAATGCAGAAATGGACCTTCAACTCTATGGTCAACTTATCTTCGACAAAGTAGGAAAGAATGTCCAAATGGGAAAAAGACAGTCTCTTCAACAAATGGTGTTGGGAAAATTGGACAGCCACATGCATGAGACTGGACCACTTTCTTATATCATACATAGAAATAAACTCAAAATGGATGAAAGACCTAAAGACATAACATTCCATCCTAGAGGAGAATGCAGACAGCAACCTCTTTCACCTCGGCTGCAGAAGTTGGCTGCAGCAACTTCTTGCAAGATATGTCTCCAAAGGCAAGAGAAACAGAAGTAAAAATGAACTATTAGGACTTCATCAAGCTTAAAAGCTCTTTCACAGCAAAGGAAACAATCAATAAAACTAAAAGTCAAAAGAATGGGAGAAGATATTTACAAATGTCTTACCAGATAAAGGGCTAGTATCTAAGATCTATAAAGAACTTATCAAACTCAACCCACCCCCCCCAAAAAAAATCCAGTCAAGAAATGAGTAGAAGACATGAACAGACATTTCTCCAAAGAATACCTACAAACGGCCAACAGTCACATGAAAAAATGCTCACTATCACTCAACATCAGATATAAATCAAAACCACAGTAAGATACACCTCACAGCAGTCAGAATGGCTATAATGAACAAGTTGGGAAACAACAGATGTTGGTGAGGATGTGGAGAAAGGGGAACCCTCCTACACTGTTGGGGGGAATGCAAGCTGGTACAGCTGCTCTGGAGAACAGCATGGAGGTTCCTCAAAAAGTTAAAAATAGAGCTGCGCTCCAATCTAGCAATTGTACAACAAGGTATTTTTATTCAATGGATCCAAACATAGTGATCTGAAATCTCACATGTACCCCAGCACTTATTGCAGCAATATCTACAATCGCCAAACTATGGAAAAAGCCCAGATGTCCACTGACAGATGAATGGATAAAGAAGGTGTGTGTTGGGTGTGTGTGTGTGTGAGTATGTGTGTGTATGGAAATATTACTCAGTCACCAAAAGAATGAAATCTTGCCTTTGAAAATGACATGGATAGAACTAGAGGGTATTATGTCAAGCAAAATAAGTCAGGGAGAGAAAGACAAATACCAATGATGTCAGTCACACGTGGAATTATAGAAACAAAACAGATGAACATAAGGGAAGGCAAGGCAAAGTAAAATAAGATGAAAACTGAGAGGGAGGTAAACCATAAGAGATGCTGAATTCTAGGAAACAAAACAAGGGTTGCTAGAGGGGAGGTGGTTGGGGCTAAGGAATAACTGGGTAACGGGCATTAAGCGGGGCAACTCGAAGTAATGAGCACTGGGTGTTACATGCAACTGATAAATCGCTAAATTCTATATCTGAAAGTAATAATAAAAAAAGACTGCCAACAGGAGCAAGCATTAAAGGGAGTGAGTACGGTAACACTTTGAATTAGCATAGCAAAATCTATTCTTCTGGATTTAAAATAACTGAATGCAAAGTACTATATTCCTCTTCAACATGAATGCATAGTTTTCAGAGGTTAAATTTAGATGTCTATGGGAGAGGCTCTGCCTTCTGGACTACTGTGCTGGACAGTATTGGATGTTCTGACCCTACCAGGTCTAGGGCTTCTTTTTCCATTCCTTAATTTTGAGTGTTTGAATAACCGCCACTGGCCTCATTTCTGGTTTCCACTTCTTAGAGGAAAGAAAGGACCTGTCGATTTGGTCATTCACTTCCTGAAAATGAAGGTATAGACAGCGACATACCCTCCATATATCAAATCTAGTGCAGTGGGCCTCTGTTTCTGCTGAGGGCTCTGGGGTGGATCTGACGTCAGGAGGCTGAATGAGGTCCTTGGCTCACAGCTCTTCTCTTTGTGGCTACTGAATCTAATAAGTGTGCAGATAACATTGTCTTTGACCAGGAACTTCCAAGCCCAGAAAAAAATATTTGAAGACTTAGTACAAGATGAGCTGGTTCTAAACAAACATTAAGTCCCAATGCTACTAGGAAAAGATTATAAAAGACTAACTCAGATTCATTAAGTTGTCAGAGGAAGGGAAAGAAATCAGCTTTTATCTAGTATCTGCTATGTACTAGGCTGTTGTCCATGGTGACAGGAGATAGGAAATCCTTACACAGAATCTTAATAAATCCACAACTACTTTCTTATTAAATTATGTGACCTGTGAGTATCTTTTATTGACACTAACTAAAAAAAAAAAAAGTAAAAAACTATTCCCAAAGCTATTTTGCTGATTGAGTGAAGGGCGGTTTTTAAGCCTTTTTTCCTATGTGTTTGAGACTGATTTAAGTAGCATTAAAATTATAATTAGAGATAAGCAAATTCAGATCTTCAGAATTTTACCATGGGTGTTCATACAAATAGAGAGTAAAATTTGTGGGTATGGTTAATTACTCATTCAAGAGAAAATAATTAATTTCAAACCATGTTTGCTTTTCCTCCCTTGTATTATAATCACTTAATATGACTTCTCTTATAAGTCAATAAATCATTCAGTGACAGGTGTGGAAGAGAATTGTTGATGTTGACTGATTTCTTTTTCCCTAGGCCCAGAGGAAGAGCACATTTCCTAATCTCATTTGCAATTAGATTGAAGCCTTGGGATTAGCTCTGACCAATGAACGGACTGGGTCCTAAAAGTTCCTCCTAAAAGCTCTTTCTCTCAGTTATTGGAAGCAAAGGAATCCAAGATGGTAAATGCTAAAGAAAATGCCCAGATGCCTGTGTTCAACTTGGAAGAAGTTGATCTGTACTGGGCTGTCATGTGAACAAGAAAAAAACTTCTAGGGGCGCCCGGGTGGCTTAACGGGTTAAGCCTCTGCCTTCGGCTCAGGTCAGGGTCCTGGGATCGAGCCCCACATCAGGTTCTCTGCTCAGCGGGGAGCCTGCTTCCCTCTCTCTCTCTGCCTGCCTCTATGCCTACTTGTGGTCTCTCTCTCCCCGTCAAATAAATAAATAAAATCTTAAAAAAAGAAAAGAAAAGAAAGGAAAAAAAAACCTTTACATAAAGGCACTGAAATGCTGGCACCATTTGTTATAGCAGCTTACCAGCATGACCTGGGCGTGGAGGAAGGGGCTCCCTCAAACCCAATATTCTGAGTCAGCCTAGCATGACTCCTCCTTACAGAAGAACAGTCTTAGATTTAAAAGGGAGCCGTGGAGAAATGGTGAACAGTGAGGGTTGGCGCCATAAATCATGTAATGCAGAAAAAGCAAAACAGAGAGTGATGTTGGAACCTAGGGAAGCCAAGACTGTTGAAAAAATCAAAGGCAGAAACAGCAGAGGACTTGGGAGAACGGGAGAACATATCTTGCATCTTGTTTCCTTCTTAGGTAGGCCACCTATGGGGAGGAGAGCCCCCCATGGATTTCCTGCCTGTACCTGGTGTTGAGCTCTCTGATTCAGGCTAGAAGGTGAGCTCCTGTACAGACAGGCCAATCGACGTGCATACTGCAGTCAGTCCAGACCTTAGAGAAAGACACTGTGGCTTTCACATCTAACTTAAAGACCTAAATATTAGCTCAGAATTCCAAAAGTACTATGAACTTGGAGTGAATGAGTCACAAACCCTGGTTGTTTTCTATAATACAAGTGGTATTAGGTAGCTAGACATCCCTGAAGAATGAACTTATTTATTTGTATATTTCACTTCTCAAACATTGTCACCCTTTTCCAAATTTGAGAACTAAATACAAGACTGTCTTCAATGAAAGCTTTTTTAGCCCAGTGATGGTCTACAATGGCAAATTAAAACCCGTCAGGGTTCTGGCGAGCACATCCAGAGATGGGGACTCTTCGGTGATAGCCTTTTTCCTGAAGGTAAACTAAAAGGTACCTCTGGTTGTTCCTATTTAACTACTCCTAACAAGATTTTTAGGCTGTAGTCCTGCTGATAGACTGAGTGCAGAGGAGCAAGAAGCCCAGAAAATAAAAGAGGGGAATGAAGGATGTAAGTAAATATGTATTTGGAAGATTTCCATTTAATGCCTCTGAATGAGCTTCTGGTTCATGTCAGCATCATCTCGTGGGAAATCAGCCACACTGAATTTGTTTCACAGTTCCTACCTGCATATTGAACGATACTGTGCAGTCTCAATACTAATCCATTCTCTGTTGATCCAAACCAGGCAGAGCACAATGGAAATTTGAGGTGTAGACTTGCCAACTCCCTACACTAAGCTCTACAGAGAGGAGAAGACTCACCACGGTCTCCTTAAATGAGCTACAGACATTTTTATTGAAGCTTCAAGGTTGTGACTATTTCTTTAAAATCTTGTTAGCAACAAATTGGCCACATTTATGTAGAGCCAGGAGGTCTACTTATAGATGGAAATAACAGAAATGAAATTATGGTGACACTGTGGACCCATGGATCTCTGTCACCACAAAATAGCCCCGTGACCTTGAGAGAGCATCTCTAAATAATTCTCTGTCCTGCATCTTTGTAGGCTATTGTGAGAACAATTTCGCCAAACATTAGACACAAAACGTCATTTATCTTAAGAATCGAAAGGAAGGAGGGAAACTGAGGCAGGGAGATGGCGAGAAGCTAGACATAAGAGCCATCCGGCCCTCTCAATCCAGGTCCTTTTGCACCTGGCTCTGGACTGGATCTCAGAAATTTATGGACGACAACAATTAAACTCCTCCTGACCTTTGCTCCCCATAAAATCCCTTATTTTCAGGTTGTAGTAGTTATTTTTCTGCCGCTCCTTTCCCCGGCTCCTCGGTGACACAGAAAAGAGAGGCTGCCCTGTGTCTTGGTATTCGTGTTATCTGTGGCGGTTTCCATGAGCATTTTTCTGTGTGTGCGCATGCGTGAACACACACACACACACACACACACACACACACACACACACACACATGCACAATCTGTGTGGAACTCAAGAGAAGCATGGACTTTCTTCCAGATACTTAATACAAAGAGTGGTCATTTTGCAAAGGTCAAGTGATTCTTACAGCATTTACTAGGTGCCTAAAATTCATTCGTGAGAGATTCCTCTTGGATGTTTTTCCATCTATGCTCCTGCCAGAAAAAAATATGAGTTTGCTTCCACACACTCCAAGATTCTGAATCCAGGAACATGAAAACAAGTGATGGCAAAGTAAGTAGGGGTGTTTTAAAAAAGCCAAACAAAGAACAGACAATAAAGCACCTCGCCTTGACTGGGAGCGGATGGCTTCTAGAAGGAATCTAAACTAAAAGTGAGCGTCAGACAGGATTTGCTCTGCCGTTTACCTTCTGTTCTTCCCTCCTCCCCCTGGCTGCCCTGTGCAAAATCATCAAGGCCTACAACTGCTTAAAACCTTTCCCCATCCCCTCCACTCTCCCTTAGGAAGGCTCACACTTCCTACTCACCCTTCTGTATGTCTTGTTTTGAAATTACCTTTCCCGGAAATCAAAACTCTCATTTTCTTTAGGCCTCTCAGCCAGGTTAGAATGAAAGCTAATGAAGCTAATTCACATTAAGTTGATGCCTAATCATTTCCCCATATACTCTTTAACCTACCCAGAAACGTCTTCTTATTAACTCTAATTGGTGACATTTCAGTCACTGTGGAGGAGATATGTTGAGAGAAAAAAGCCATCTTCTCTTTTCCCAGGAAGGGGAAAACCAAAAACTTCAGATTTTCTCTTAAACCATCCCCACCACAATTCCCCATGCATCTCCATGATAGGAATAAATGTGTGTGTGTGTATGTATTCCTTCTCTCCTTCTCACCAACTTCCTGAATCAATACCAGTGAGATTTCCTAATTATAATTTTGTCTTTTTTAAAGAAGGTTGGGGTAAAACCATTGGGATGTCTAACCTTATAACAAACTACAGCAGGACCTCCCTCAGTTCCCAATATTTGTAGTTGCCAATAATCATAAAAGTAGTTCTCAAATTTTATGGTAGATCAGAACCACCTGAAGGGCTTGTTAAAACACAGATTTGAAAACAAACAAACAAACAAACAAACAAACAAAAAACAGAAAACACAGATTGCCAGCATCTCTAATTCAGTATGTTCGGGTAGGGCCACAATTTTGTATTATTTCTTACAGGCTCCCTGGTGATGCTGATTGTCCCAGGACAGCATGTTAAGAACCACCACCTTCCCTTCCACATGGGAGGGAAAGAATAGTCCAAAAGGAGGAAGGACATATTCAACAGCATAGAGGTGCGAAAAAGCATGAATCCTTTGAAATAGTGGCATTTCGCTTTCTCTGGAGATTGGGCTTCAGGTAAAGTAGAAAGAAAAGGGAGTTGAGGGCTGGGAGTGAAGAGCCATATTGTTTCAGAATCATGGGACCTCTAAGTTCTTAGGAGAGTAGCACAAGAATGGAAACTGCTGAAAAGGTGTATAGAGTCATTGTGAGTCATTCCCCATCTTGACATAAACTAAAAATCAAGTTACTATAAAATAAATGTCCTCTAAATTCTGAAATATACATACGTGTGTGTGTGTGTGTGTGTATGTTAATTTATATTCATGACTCTGATTTCACTGACACCTGTGGTAGAAGGAAAGGATGAGAAGGTCTCTGCCTCATTCACTTCCCACACCCTTCTTCCTTTCCTCTTGATACCTCCTGCCTCCAAGACATTCTAGAATCATACTTGGTCTGTATTTATACTGAGCAAGGCCATTGTACATGAAAAGTTTTGTGAAATGAAATTCTTCTACATTTTCTTGTCCCCATGTGGGGGCACTCATACACTCTTTTCTTCACTATCTTGCTCCCCTTGTTTTTTTCACATTTATGCATGCCTCAGGAGCTTTCTGTATCATTCTGCTAATAAGGGAGGTAAGATTGCAAGATCTGGACTTAGATCTAGAAGACTCTATACTTCCCTTGAGGCCTTAGGCTGGTCTTTCCACTTCAACCCAGCTTTGCCAGAGAGAGATATACCATTAAGGGAAATTCGGCAGTAGTCCAATTAGTGGGGAAAAAAAAAAAATCTCTTGTCTAGGATAAATGTAAGCAATGTTCTTAAATAAGCAAAAGAAAGTGTTTTCTCTATTTATACAACCAAAGTGTACTTGGTAGAGCATTATTTTTCTTCCAGCAACCTGCATTCGGGGGAACACGGTCATCAGTCACCAATCTGGATTGAGTTCTCTCAAAATCAGACCATGAAGCAGGCTGTAAGTGCCAGCAGTTTATTCAGGAGGCAGTCCTAGAAAGCAGTGGCGGAGGGTTGGGACAGTGAGAAAGGGAAAGGAAGAAAGCCAACACAGAAGAGCTTGCCCCAGAGGGAACTGGGCTTCCTTCCTGCTGGGAGCTCCAGGCCTTGGTATGGAGTGCACCACAGAGTTGTCCCACTATGGTGCACCGAAGTAGGGGGATATATTTGCCGACTCCTTCTAGTCATTAGTTAAGGGCTACTCCCAAGATGTGAACTCCCTGACATTTCTAGTTTGTTCTCAGATGGACCGTGTGTGCTCCTTCAACCAAAGAAATCACAGAGAGGCTCACAGAAGCTGATGAAAGGCATCCAGTGCAGGGTCGGGGAAGGAGAGCACCCACAGATCTCCTACAGTTATCCCACACATTTCACCTCTTCTGTCCTTTAGTTGTCCTAAAATTCCTTGGTGTCCGTTATACATTGTACTTACTGGAAGCAAAGAAAATATTTCAGTTTCGTATCCTTTCAGTTTCTATTAGTGTCACCTTAATTCTGTTCCATCCTGTTATTAGGTTGACTTTATCAATGTTTCCTATACAATGTTTGTAGGAATAAGTTGATTCTGAAAAATCAAGCACCGCCTAATACAAAGATGTCTTAACAGCCTTGAAAATTAATTCTATAAAACAATTAACTCAGAGAAGTATGCTTAGCACTTTCCAAATGTTTACTGACAGTAGGAAAAAAAAAAAAATCAAATGCCCACATTTGCATTTTGTCTAGACATGGTTACAGACTAAAATACCTCAGTTGATCAGCTTGAAGCACCAAATAAATCCATCATCAATACAATAGTACTTACTTGTTTGTTTTGTAGCAGTACATATCAAAAGCAGCATACACAAAAAAGAAAATCTGAAGAAATAGAATATATTTAAAAGGACAACACATAATAATCAAGTTGATAAGGACCATCTCCTAAGAAGCCAATTTAGTGTTCGAGGAAACCCAAATATACAGAAATGTGACTTCTTGTCTTTTGTTCACACACGGCCAATGATGTGTTCTAAGCAACTTAGAGGCAAGGGATGAATATTTTGTTATAATAGATTAATGAGATGATATCCTATTTTAATGAATTCAACCAAGTCAATTTGCCTTTGTAAGTAGAGTGATTCTTGTAATGTAGCATATAGCAAAACCAAGTTCTACTTCTAAAATAGTTCCTGTTTATCTATAGACTGTAAATATAAAGCAAGAAAATAAATAAAACAACTCAGTGATTTTGCTCAAACAATATAGGCCAGTTGGTTCAGATGTTGCAATAGTTGATCCAAATCACTGGGCAGCAGATATCATGAGCATTAAAGGAAAATAAAAGGGAAATGTGCAAAAGTAAATTGAGTTTATGGCTAGTATTCATCAAGATCCAGCAAGATAAAATAAAAACCAAAAAATAAATATCTTCATGAAAATCTCATGTGGACTCTCATCTAGTTGGCAGCATATAAAAGGAAAATACACATTTGAAGTAAATAATTGATATTGTGATGTGTCTTTATGATTGAAGATAGTTTACTTAGAACACTGTAGAACTGGCAGAGTAAATGGAACATTAATAAGGAGCAAAGAAAATCGGTCCAATTTGGATCATGACTCCATATTTAAATTATAAAGAGTGAGTAGATGCTGAATATCCAGTTTAATGACTTAGCTTCTTGATTCTGCAAGAGTATAATTACTTTTAAAATACAAAGTCTTAGATTCATAATGTGTAAAGCTATTCACAAAACTTTACACCAAATCACACAATTAAAGGCATAAGAGGTCCAGTCCTGAGATGAGCATTGGGATAGGCAAATACAGAGACAAATCTGTCATGGTCATTGGCGTCCACAAGCTTATAGTTTAAGAGGAAGTGACTGACAAGAGTAAAAGAGTGGGTGGGTACTCTGAGGGAAGTATCAATTAGGTAAGTGGAGGGGCAGAGAAGGGAGCCATCAAATCATAGGTGGACAGGAATGTACATGTTTCTGAAAGCTTAATAAAGAATGTGACACTCAAGTTCAAGGTTCCTGTGGGGTTCATATTTGCATATTTGTACCAATCAGTCAGAAATTTCTTTCTTTCTTTTTTTTTTTTAATTTATTTTGACACAGAGAGAGAGATTGTGATCTCAGAACGAAGCAGAAAGGCAGGCAGAGGGAGAGGGGGAAGCAGGCTCCCTACTAAGCAGAGAGCCCGATGTGGGGCTCCATCTCAGGACCCTGAGATCATGACTTGAGCTGAAGGCGAAGGTTTAACCCACGGAGCCACCCAGGTGCCCCAGTCAGAAATTTCTAAAGCACAGTCCAGCCTAAGCAAAATTTCATTTTCTGTATCCTTTTCTTTAGGCAGTAACCACTTCCCTGAAGATTCTGTTTCTATCACTGGATAAGTACAACATTGAATAAGCAATTATGCTGAAGACATTATCCTGGATGGTAAGTGAAAGCAAATAGAAAGGAAAGAGGGGAGGAAGGAAGAGAGCGAGGGATGGAGGGCGGGCGGCTGAAGATAACCTTCACAATCCAAGAAAGGAAAGGACCCATAAAGTCAACTTTAGCATGTAAACAGTTAAATATCAAAATTTAAGATAGACGTTAACAAACAGAAAAGCATCCCTTCTTTTTGGATAGTACCTCACACTACCATTAACACATCATTTATCATCTCTCAGTATCTGTTGTCAATCAGTCAACAAGCTGGCTTTAAAGTTCTTATGAAAAGCATTACAGAACATGTAGAAATAGAATAGAAAGCCAGCAAAAATTTGACCATGGAGTACACAGCTACCTGGTCCGCAACAAACCTTTCCAAATACCGAAACATAAACCAAAGCCTCTATGATTAACGGACTGTGAAACAGCACATAGCCTAAACAGTGGGGGTGGGGATTCCCAATACATATAAAACTTTCATATTGTATACTATAAAGATGTCAACTCAAGCCACTAAGTAGAAAATACATAGACACTCTTAAATAATTAGTATTGGGACACTGACGAGCAATTTGAAAAATGATGACATTGGACCATGTGCTTATACCACACACCAAAATAAACACTAAATGGATCCAAAATATAAATGAAATGCATGAAATCTTAAAACTACCAGAAGAAAACATGAATCTATTTCTTTAGAACCTGGGTTTTTTCTAACCATGGTTGGAATCCGCAGGCAATAAAAGACTGATAAATGTGAATAAGTATGAAATTCTGACATAAAAAAGCACAATAAGCAAAATAAAGAAAAGTAAAAAACTGAGAGAAAATATTTACAACATATATCACAGCTAAAGAATTAAAAGTCAACATAAGTAATACTCTTAAAAATTTAAGAAAAAAGACAAAGATTATGAATAGGCAGTTTATAAAAACAGACATACAAATAACTTTTATATATGTTTATTCACAATAAGAGAAATGAAAATTTAAATGGCATTGAAATGCAAATAAATGACAATAAAATAAGCCATCTATGTGGATTGGCAAAAACTATGCTTGACAGCATACCCTGATGGCAAGGCTCCAACAAAATGAGTATCCTTATATGTTACCAGTGAAAAATCATGGTTAAAGTTTCACCTACAGACCTGCATTTTCAATGATAAGGTCATCATTTATTAATAAATTCCAATGTGTTTTTTAATTCAACTTTTACTATTAACAGTGAAAGTTTTAGAAAATGAGAAAATTTTTCTAGCAATTATTTAGATCTAGGGTTTAAAAGCCTGAGTCTGTGGTATAGTGATTTCTTGTGAGGACAAGCCCCAATTCTGTCATGCTAAATGGGAAAGTACAGAACCAGGTTTTGAAACATTAAAGTCTCCACAAATCTTATGAAATAATCACTTTCACCAGTGACAGCACTATACTCCCTGGACAGACAAGCTTCACTAGGGATGAAATGCTAGAAACATTCCAAAACCCAGAATTGTGCCCAGCAACAGCCTCCTTTGACTGATGGCATCAAATTACTCATAGGAATCCAGACATTTTGTGTGCATTGGAGAACACTTGTTCCACAGACTCTTGCAGAATGTGGCCTCAAGTTAAAACTTCCAACTATGGGAAAGTCAAAGTTAATCCCCCCTGCCAGTTAGCAATGTTATGGGAGATTGTGCACAGCAACTCTGGAAGGCATGGAGGGACTCATGAAAATGTTGGAAAAGAGACTTCCTATGAAAGTTCAAGTCACCATAGCTTCTTGTGCCAGCATTAGAGAATTAGCTGATTTCTTCTCCGTTTTTACTCAAAAGAAGTAGTAGACTAATTTTGAAATAAAAGTCAAGTTAGAATTTAGTCCCTAAAAAAGACTGAAAGGCATTTTAGGAAAATATTCAGAAAGTAAACCAATAACGGTACCAATAAAATCTAAAATGTAGGCAATCATCTCTCTGGTTTCTGAATAAGGAAAATCTTCTACACTTAAAAATGAAGATATGATAATGGAAAATATTAACATATTACCGTATAACATATACAATTTATAGATATCAAACATAAACAACTGAACAGTAAACAGTTAGTTAGGGAAATATTTGCCCCAATATAGCAGAATAATATCTTTTCTATGCAAACCAGTAAGAAAACAGTAGAACATAAAATTCTCAAAAGAGAAAATATAAACGCCAAGTATAAAGAGAAATTGTCACCTTCTTCAGGATGCAAGTTCAAAACACAAATAAGAGAAAAGCAAGGTGCCTTTCACTCACTTGCCCAATTTACAAAGGGGTTGATACTATGCTAGCTAGAGCGGCTACATGTGATTATCCTGTCGCAGCTACTCATCTAAGTATGTTAGCTTCACGAAGTCCTTTCATCGTCACAGCAATCCTATTTGGTAAGTAATCTTGTTTTCATCATTCCCACTTTACAAACAGAGAAAGTGAAGCACAGATAAGTAAGTTGTCCAAAGTCACACAACTCATAAGTCAGACAACTGACTTATGGCTGACATTCAAGCCAAGCCAGTTTATCTCCAGAAATGGGCTCCTAACACTATTCCGGGCTGCCTCAGGTTGATGGAAACGGTATGGCGATTCATGTGTATATATTCCTGGCTGGTTAAAGGTTAAGAAATTTTGTATGTATTTTATCAAAAGCCGTCACAATTATTTTTGTCTTTGTCTCAATATTCTGACCTCTAAGAATCTGTTCCAAAGAAATGTTTTTTTTTTCAAGATTTTATTAATTTATTGGACAGAGAGAGACAGTTAAAGAGGGAGCACAAGCAGGGGGAGTGGGTGAGGGAGAAGCAGGCTCCCCGCTAATGCGGGGCTCCATCCCAAAACCCTAGGATCATCACCTGAGCCAAAGGTGAATGCTTAATGCCTGAGCCACCCAGATGCCCCAAGAAATAAGATTTCTAATGAAACAGATTTATGCACGAGAAGCTAATGACAACATTATTTATAATCATCCTCCAAAAAATAGGAAACAACCTAAATGCCAAACATTATAAGACTGTTTAAATAAAAGCATAATAAAAAACACAAATAACAACAACAACAAAAAAAAAAACAACAGAAAAGAATGTTTATCATTTCTAGAAGCAATGTAGTATTTGACAGCCAATAAAAATGATATTTACTAAGGGTTTTCATGATGTGATAAATGTTTATAATGCCCAAAAAAATGCAAAACATAAAATTTTATGTCTACTACTCTCTTCTTTATACTTAAAAATACAGAAACTTATTTACTCAGGGGGGCCTGGTTGGGCTCGGTGGGTTAAAGCCTCTGCCTTCAGCTCAGGTCATGATCCCAGGATCCTGGGATCGAGCCCCGCATCGGGCTCTCTGCTCAGCAAGGAGCCTGCTTCCTCCTCTCTCTCTGTCTGCCTCTCTGCCTACTTGTGATCTCTGTCTGTCAAATAAACAAAAAAATCTTTAAAAAAAAAAAAAAGAAAGAAAGAAACTTATTTACTCAATTAATCAAGCAAAAGAGACAAAATTTCCTGCTGTGATGATGCTAACTTTCTCCTAGAGCAGACAAACATTGAACATAGCAAGGAAATGTATGATACAGTGAATTAGAAGGATAAGTACCATTGGATTTTTTGGAATTATTTTTTTAAAGGGAAGAAGAGAACAATGGAAAAATGAGAATTCCAGGTTGCTGCCTGCAGGTCACAAAATTAATAAAGGAAACCCTCATTGAAGAGTAAGCTTTGAGCAAAGACTTAGAGGATGTAGAAGAGTTAGCCACATGAATCCCTGAAGAAAGAGCCTTTCAGGCTACAAGACGGCTAGCACAAAGCCTCTGTACCATGCTCCATCAGTACATGAGACAATCTGGAAATGAATGACAATGACTCAACCACTGACAATCAAGGAGCTGAGGTACACACACATCCAGACTCCCTGCCCTTCAGTGGGATAATTCTGACACATGTTCTACATCTGTTTCTAGAGCCTTGTTTCTCAGACATCAGTCAGGAGTCCTTGCTCAAATGCAGATTCTGAACCAGTAGGTCTGGAGTAGAGTCTGATGTCCTCATTTTAACAAACTCCTGGGTGATGCCAGCGCTGCTGGTTCATATCCCACGCAGTAAGTAGTGAGGTTCTAAAGTTATTCAGAGGGGCAGATCCATTTGACCCCAGCAGTGGCACAACCCTTATCGGCTTCTTTCCCATTTCTGATGCATTTCCTCTCTTCCACAGGGTGTTAACCTGGCCTCACTTTTAAAATAAACTCTTTGCATTCACTTTGTCTCCAGGTGTGGGAAGACAAGCCCATACCATACCCAGAGGCAGGAGTACCACGGGTGAACTAGAGGAGGAATCCAGTGTGGCTGACACAGAGCGAGGGAGGTGCTCAGCAGCAGGGAAAGAGTTTGAAGAAAGATGCACAGGGCCCCTGTAGGGATACTGGCTCTGACCCAGAGTAAAAACAGGGGACCATGCAAAGTTTTTAGCAGAAGATGGTACGATGTTCTCTAAGATTAAAAGCCTCATCCTGGCCACTAGTAAGGTCAAAGGCAGAATAAATGAGGTCAGCTTGGAGGCCACTGCAGTAACCCAGGGCAGAGATGAGGGAGGCACACGGTAGCACCCAGGCACACAGGGAGAAGGATGGCTAGCAATGACTATGTGAGAAGCAGTTAGATTCTAGACTAAATTCTAGTTAGATTCTAGTAGTTAGAAGGATCATAATAGTCTAGAGTTTGGGAAAGAGGTCTGTAGTTGCAGATATAAAAGAGGTTGTCAGCAGCATATATGTGGCATTTAAAATCAGTGAACTGAATGGGATGCTTAAAAAGCAAGTGTAAGTGAAGAAGAAGAGGAAGAAGAAGAAGAAGAAGAAGATGAAGATTAGTAGGAGGAGGAGGAGAAGGAGAAGGAGGGGGAGGGGAAGGAGGAGGGGGGGGGGGGGGAAGGGAGGAGGGGGGGGAGGGAGGGGGAGGAGGAGCGGGGAGGGGGAGGAGGAGCCGGGGGCGGGGTGGGGAAGAAGAAAGGAAAAGAGTCCAAGAACTTAGCCCTAAAACATTTTAACCATAGGAATCCTGGAAGGTAATGTGCTCTTTGGGATCTTAGGTGGTGATTATTTTTTTCTTACTGTCATTAGCTTGACTTCAGTGTAATATCTGTGGAGGGACATACAGTATCCAATGTCATGCCATTCTAGCTCATTATGGCTTTGCCAGTCGGGAACAATATTGGAGAGAATACAGAATTTCAACAATACAAAAGAGCAATAAAGTTAAATGAGATTTCAAACATATTATACATGTGTGTGAAATAGTCGATGGCATGCAAAGAAAAAGTGTTTTGGGCTAGATGGGAAAACATTAAAATGCATTAAGAGAATCAAGCAAGTGTGAAACTGAAGCAAGCCATGAAGAAAATTATAAAGGCGCTCAACAGGGGTAGATAGAAATATTATATAACGATAGTCTGAACCCAGGAATGACAATGTCCTCTAAAGGACACAGTGTCTCTGTTGTTATAGTAACTATAACAAGCAGGTCAGTGTGTAGGTAAAGGACACAGGGAGAATCAAATACTGCATCCAGACCTCAGATTGCCCACTGATTTGCAATCTCAACTGGCCTTAAACAGGAATGTTTAGAATTTAGCATGGAGATGATAAATCAAATCCATAATTAGAAAAAATGTGTTAAGTTTAGGACATTGCTTTTGTAAAAATGGAAACTGTCTGTGTTTAGTAAACTATTAGAAATATTTAAAGCCATTTATTAAGCTAACATATAAGCCTCAGGATCCTAAATTAATTGATTTTGAAATTGTGGTCTTAGCTATCCAAAGCAAATTTAGTTAAGTTTCCTTTTTTTTTTTTAAAGATGTTTATTTGTTTACTTCAGAAAGATACACAGAGAGTAAGAGAGTGTGACCCAGGGGAGGAACGTAGGAAGAGGGACAGGCAAACTCCCCGCTGAGCTCAGAGCCAGAACAGGCACTCCATCCCAGGACCCTGAGATCAGGATCTCAGCAGAAACCAAGAATCAGATACTTAACCAATTGAGCCATCCGGATGCTCCAAGAATTAGTTAAGTTTCTAAATATTGTTGGGATGTATAAAAGAACTTAATATTCACCTTATTTATGAGTTCAACTTAATTCTTTTAAAGAACTACTTAATCACTTGGGAAGGTTCTGTTTATCAGTCAATTAAAATGCTCAAGTCAAAAGCTTCTGCACAGCAAAGGAAACAATCAAGAAAACAAAGAGGCAACCCACAGAATGGGAGAAGATATTTGCAAATGACAGTACAGACAAAAGGTTGATATCCAGTATCTATAACAAACTCCTCAAACTCAACACACACAAAACAGACAATCATATCAAAAAATGGGCAGAAGATATGGACAGACACTTCTCCAATAAAGACATATAAATGGCTATCAGACACATGAAAAAATGTTCATCACCACTAGCCATCAAGGAGATTCAAATTAAAACTACATTGAGATATCACCTTACACCAGTTAGAATGGCCAAAATTAGCAAGACAGGAAACAATATGTGTTGGAGAGGATGTGGAGAAATGGGAACCCTCTTACACTGTTGATGGGAATGCAAGTTGATGCAGCCTCTTTGGAGAACAGTGTGGAGATTCCTCAAATAATTAAAAATAGAACTTCCCTATGACCCAGCCATTGCACTCCTGGGTATTTACCCCAAAGATACAGATGTAGTGAAAAGAAGGGCCATCTGTACCCCAATGTTTATAGCAGCAATGGCCACGGTCGTCAAACTGTGGAAAGAACCAAGATGCCCTTCAACAGATGAATGGATAAGGAAGATGTGGTCCATATACACTATGGAGTATTATGCCTCCACCAGAAAGGATGAATACCCAACTTTTGTAGCAACATGGATGGGACTGGAAGAGATTATGCTGAGTGAAATAAGTCAAGCAGAGAGAGTCAATTATCATATGGTTTCACTTATTTGTGGAGCATAACAAAAAGAATGGAGGACATGGGAAGTTAGAGAGAAGGGGGTTGGGGTAAATTGGAAGGGGAGGTGAATCATGAGAGTCTATGGACTCTGAAAAACAATCTGAGGGTTTGAAGTGGCGGAGGGGGGAGGTTGGGGTACCAGGTGGTGGGTATTATAGAAGGCACGGATTGCATGGAGCACTGGGTGTGGTGAAAAAATAATGATACTGTTATGCTGAAAATAAATAAATGAAAAAAAATGCTCAAAGAGAAAGCTAAATATTTTAAATGTATAAATGAAATTTTAAACATTTACAATTATATAATCTTATATGTAAATGGAAGATAGCATTAATTCAAAACCTCCTTCATTTTAACAAGTGATTTTTAAAGTTTTAGTATATCTATAAATAGAATAAGATATGCAGATTGAACACAAAAGCACAAGAAAATTTTTTAAGAATTTTAACTAATTGAATATTAGTTTTAAAACAATACATGTAAATAGAATTTTCTTGCTCAAAAGTTGTCCTCAGACACACACACACACACACACACACACACACACACAATAGGCTCACTTTTATAACTCCCATTTTTTTGGTAAAAAAATAGAGATTCTCTTACATTTGTCACATTTTATACAATAAATGTATATGAGGTTTTTTGGGGAAAAAATTAATAGGACACAAAAAACCCCACCAGTGAAACAAATTGCTGGATGTACTCCCCCAAAATACTTTTGCAAGTGGTGATGTGAGGTGTTAGAAGACCAGAACAAAGTGAAGAACTTCCAAAGTTCATTTACCTCTGAATTCCTATAATCACACAAACTTGGAAACACTCCAATGACTCAGGATCCTGGGTACAGTAAAGAGAATCACTAAGCTAATGAACTTTCTGCCCTTACTTTGCTTAGGTCACCAGAAGCAGACCACTCCACCTCCTTGAAAGGCAGAACTGCCAAAAACTTGAGCCCAAAGTGAAGACTGAATGTAATGTATTTTATATTGCTTGGGCTAACGGAAGGAGCTAGCATTCAGCAGAGACCTGTCCTAGTACTCTCTGTGCTTTCCATTTAAAAGCATCCTAAGCTGGAATGCTTCTTGAAAGAGAAATCGCTGGCTCAAGTTTAACATCACCTTTTCCAGCTATTTTGAGTACTGGTGGCTCTCCTTAGCATTCCCATAATTTTTCAGGTTTGCCTTTCAATAGTAGTTGTACTTTTAGACACTGCAGTGAAGTGGATAAAAATGTTTTATAGTTAAAAAGATCAAGGTGTTCTACTCTGTCTTCATAATACGCTCTAGGCAAGTAGTTCAAACTCCTTATTCCCTGCATTCCTCAGCTATAAAATGAAGGTAACAATGGTATTCTCCTCATTTGATCATTGTGCAAAAAAAATACATATATTTATTGGGCGCCTGGGTGGCTCAGTGGGTTAAGCCGCTGCCTTCGGCTCAGGTCATGATCTCAGGGTCCTGGGATCGAGTCCTGCATCGGGCTCTCTGCTCAGCGGGGAGCCTGCTTCCTCCTCTCTCTCTGCCTGCCTCTCTGTCTACTGTGATCTCTCTCTGTCAAATAAATAAATAAAATCTTTAAAAAAAATACGTATATTTATTTTTATATAATACATATATTATACACACACACACACACATCCAAAAGGATAATGACAATGCTTGCCAATGGGTAAACAATCAGAAATCGTCACCAGTTATTTTGCTATTAAAACATCAATTGATTGTAGTAATAACAACTTTTAATTCAAGTATACATTGAAATGTGTTTATAATTTATTAATCATGCTACCATCTATATACATTTGAAATATAGTAGCAGATTATCTATTTGATAGAGTAACCACTAACCTGATTTCTAACATTAGAAATTAACTTAGACTGTCTTTGGATGTAGGATAGCTTCTAATTCATACAAGACATTCCTGTGACTTCCCCTGTAAATGTTCTAACACTACTCACTTAGCTTTTAGAGACAAATCATTAGGGTTTAAAGTTTCTTCGGGAATGCATGAGAGACTGAATAAGGTAAGTAGAGGCAAGTGTCCCTGCAAAGGAAAGGGGTTGCGGTCTGGAGACAAACCTCTCAACTTGGCTTGCAAGCCCCTAGCATGGCAATAACTCTTCACAACCTCAGGTCCCAGATGGCCAGCCTACAAAATCGCTGAAGTATTACTACCCAGACTGCCTTTTAAGATAGAGGAATTTATGACCATCTATTTATCTTTTCAGTCTCTTTCTGGCAGTCAATGGCTTCATCTAAAAATGTAAACCCTGCTCTCTTTAATACCTTTCCTCTGTGTGAAACCTCTCTGTGAGTTGCTCCAACTTTTGGAGTCTTGTCCTGTTTTCCTGAACTCTCCCCACTTCCTGGCAAAACACTGTACTAAGCTCTCCTTTGTGTTGCTGACATTTTGGATCATGAAAACTTTCCCATTACCTGCAAAAATGAGCTTCCACATTCCCAAGTGACAGGACACACAGGAATTTCTCTGTAAATGAAGTCAGAGCTTGAGTCCCCTCCCTAGTGACAAAGGGCACATACTCAGCAATGGGTTATAGATGTAAAGTGTTTGGATTAAGGGGGTAGGTTTTGAAGGGGGCTCCACATAGAGGTGTCTCTTAATTGGAGGTAATAAGTTCCTATGAAATCAGTTAATTAGCAGTAAGTGTCTCTATGTTCTCACTGTCATCACCATGGCATATGGTTTATTTTATTATACAAATAATATGTTTATGATTTTAAAAAAGAAAAGTAGGGATATATTTCACAAACGATGACATAACATGCTGTCTGCCTCTTGGAGTTTTTCAACTTAATATATCTCAAGCATCTAGATATTTCTCATTCTTTACAAGGTGAGAAGAGCAATCCATTGTCTGAATACATTATACATTTTAAACAAGTCTTCTCGGATGCATCTTTAACCTATATACTGTGTACTGTGTTTCATATGACACTGAATGTTTAAGTTATACACTAAGTTACATATGATGGTGGATGTTTGGGCTGTATACTATGTTACACAGGACAATGTGGAGACAAAGTCTTCCATGTGTATATCTGAAGCATCATTCATAAAAGGAAAAAACGATGAAAGAAAGGATACATGTATTTAAAACATTGGTAGATATTGCCAAATTGTCCTTGAAAGTGGTTGTACGAATTTATACTCTTCTGCGGGGTACTTTGAAGAGTTTGTTATAGACTTCTGGAACACAGTGAAGTGTAGATTATGGAGTTAGATCAGTTGAATTTTTTTCTACTTTGTTCTCTTGCTCTATGATCTCCCTCCCAGTTTTAAATTTTGTTATGATATGTACAGTGAAATTGCACTCACTCATGGAAGTAGGTTCTGAAGTCAGTGTCTAAGGAGGAAAGCCTCTGCAGTCAAATCACCTTTGAAAATATGTTAAACAGTTCACAGAGTACAGTATATATACTTTTGTGTCAACAAATTTGTGTATTCAAGAGGCACCTGTGTGGCTCAGTCAGTGAAGCATCTGCCTTCCACTTAGGTCCTGATCCCAGGGTCCTTGGATCAAGCCCCATGTCAGCCTCTCTGCTCAGTGGGGTGTCTGCTTCTCCCTCTCCCTTTGTCTCTCCTGCCCCCAACTCGTGATCACTTTCTCTCTCTCTCTCTCTGCCAAATAAATAAAATCTTTTTTAAAATATGTATTCAAAATGATAAAATGTAATGCGCAATGCAAATCAAGGAACTGTGCAAAGAAGAATTTCACATCATTGTTTTCTTAAAGATAAATCATTTTTGGTTCAAGGAGATACTGGCAGTATACAGGAACTTTAGAATGACTAAATAATTCTGTTTCCCTCTTGTATTAATCTAAGTGCCTGCAGGAAACAAAATTAATGCCAGTGGTTCAAATGAAGAAGAAAAGGACCGATTACAGAATGAGAGCTGGGTTGTGGGAACGTAAAGGGGAGGGTAAGGTCCTAGAGTCTAGATATTGTGGGAAACGGTTACTGTGCCTGGGGCTTAATTAAGGACAAAGGGGAGGAAACAGTGTGCTCAGTGCTGGGGGTTGGGGGGGAGCTGGTGTGGTGGCTGACATAGCCATGAACCAGAGAGACACCAGGAGCCAGAGCCAAGGCTCCAAAGGAGAAAGTGCAAAGAGATGCACTGACCTCCTTTCCCTTCCTCCATCTGACCTCCTGCAAACCTGACCAGAAGTCTGTTGGCAAAAGAGACTGGAAGCAGTAGACATAGGTCAGCCTCCTGGGGCAGAGAGCAAGCCAGAGACGTCCACTCAGGGGCAAATCTCTTTGAATGAATTGGCAAAAAGCATTACTAGCACTATTGAAATCTCTCTCTCCCCCTCCCTCCTTCCCTCCCTCCCTGCTCGCTCTCACTCTCCCCAGGGAGTGGAACTAATTCAATGGCCCCATGATAACACTGCACTGTATAAAATGGGGGATTTTACTAGAGAGCTCATTCCTGTTAGATGCTTTTCTAGCCCACAAAAAGAAATAGTAAGAGGACATATCGGTTACATGTGTTGAAGCAGCGCAGTTTGAGAGCTTTCATGAAGTTGAAGTTTGGATCAACTTCCTAAAGATGCTGGCTCCCTTCCCGTCATTCAATGTGCTGATTTGCCGCCACCCTCCCCACCCCCACCCCCCCCACCCCCCGCTCCTGCCCCAAAGACCCAGGCATGTAATATCTGGGTTTTAAGTTTTCTCATCTGTGAAACAAGGGGATTGGATTAGTTTTCTAAGCTGGCTGGTCTTCAGAAACTTAGGGAATCCTAGTGGCAATACAAATGCCCAGGTCCTTCCCTAGACCCATAAATCAGAATCCTCAGGAGTGAGATCCTGGAAACTTTGTATGTAAAATATGCCCAGGTCATGTTAGCACATACCTGGGCTTGGGAACAACTGTACTCAAAATCTGGAAGACCCAGTCTAGCCATTCCAGCCCCAAAATTCAGTGACAATGACATGAATTTAGAACGATGATCATAAGAATCATTCTTCTCACCCAATAGAGAAAATTAGGAATGAAGATATGTTAAAAGTAACAATGTTTCTCTAATCTCATTCAAAAATGTTTTAACATTTCCTTCAACTTTTATTTTTTGTATCTTCAGATTTTCATTCTAATATCGACAAATAGAAGTACATTGAGCATTTTTGCATTTTATTTCTAGAAATAAAGTAGTGGGATCTGAGGCCATCGGTCATTCATAGCATCTATGCTATCAATGAGGGATAGCTGTTTGACTAGTGGCATCCTTCTATTGCAATTCAGTGTGTAGTTTTATAACCGACCATCTTGAGCACAATACCTGCATGATCTGAGACCAAAAGACAAACAAACAAACAAAAAACCAAATTCACTTGACCTCTAGACCTGCATTCCTCTTAACTGTTAAATGACACAATAGGCCTAAATGATTTAAAGGTTTCCTGATAGCCTAGAACCCCATGAGTCTAAGAAATGTCACATCAAATCCACATGTCTTCATTTATCTTCTGCTGCTGAACTTTAAAAGAGTGAGTCTGAGTTGCCAAAACCTCAGATACCTTGTGCCACAGGGAATATGACAAATAGTTCTTTAAAAGTTATTTACACTTCACACCTGAGTCATCGTCCCCCAATGCGATGGGGAAGGACAACAGGATGGACAGAGTTTCTCCGAAGAGTCCTCTTCCAGGCTTGTCCAAGCATTCCTCATGTTTATTCCGTCTTGTAATCAAACTGTTCTCTTATCAATGTGATTTGATTTACCCTGACATGGAAATGACTCCTTTCCCCACAAACTACTTTTCTTTCTAAATCGTTTATACTCACTTGAACAATGCCAGAGAAATCAAAGCCACCAAGAGAATCAAATTACAGAAATAAATACATTCATAACTCAATAATACTACTCAGGACAAAGCAATCATCTGACCCTGGACCGTAAATTTGATGTAACTTTTCCTCAGGCTTTAAGACATAGAGAGTCTTTTCCATAAGAAAAGGAAATCCTTCTAATTAATACTTCATTAAGTATTGCTTAGGTGATGGGCAGAAAATGAGTTACCCAAACAGCAGGTCACAAGGATCAAGCACCCATGTAATAGTGTTGTAACAGGCAAATTTAGGACAAAGTTCATGAATAATATACATTTAGTTTTGTTTAAAAAAAAAAAAAAAAAAGATGTGACGAGAGAAGGCAGGGAACATTTGCCTGTGAACATGGTTAATTTTATGCAGCCAGAACAGAACTTTACTGTATTTGACCCTTATTGCCTATAAAAGTCATCAATAAACACCATTTGCCCAGAGACCCATACAGTTAGGACATTACGCACTCATGCACATTCACACAGGTAAATGCACACACCTGTGTCCCTCCAGAGGAAGTGGCCAGAAAGAATGCTGTTTCTTTCCCTTTGATCAGTCCTTCCACCTCAAATGCAGATAGAACCTTTGAATCGTTCAAGGATGATTTCATTCAAGCCCAGCCTTATGTGTGTTCGGTTGCTAAAACGGTGTGATTTCAGGATATCTGGACAAGCTCTGCTATCCAAAAACTGTTTGCCACTGCCTAAAATGCCTTTGTCAGCAGAAAAACCTGCCACTGGGTAACAGAAAAGGCTTAAAAGTGCAACCACTCCCAGGAGATGTAGCTTATTAACTGAAAATCAGTAACAATAAATATCAGAGTCACTGTACAAAGGAATGTTGAGAAGGGCAGGAGAGGATGAAGCAGAGAGCAGGTGGCCACAGGACACTTAATCATCAGAAGACACAGCACTGCCAGCCCAGGAGATTGGGGCAGGAAGGCAGGGAGCCAGGGGGAAAAGCAGATGATGGAAAAGCTGCTGATTTCCACACGGTTTTGCCCTGATGTTTTTCAATGACTCAGAAGTGTTTTTGCTCACGTACTATTGTCACTAATGAAAATTTCTAACCCAATTGCCCTCACTATCCTGAGAGCAGTTTTGGTTGTTTTGGTTTGGTTTGTTTTTTTTGTTTTTTGTTTTGTTTTGTTTTAGATTTTATTTATCTATTTGACAGACAGAGATCACAAGTAGACAGAGAGGACCCCAAGTCCCAGGACCCCGAGACCACAACCCAAGCCGAAGACAGAAGCTTAACCCACTGAGCCACCCAAGTGCCACCCCCTGCCAGACCAGTTTTAAGGCCCCTCAAACCTAGGCATTCTTATTGTGATTAGTTAGGCCTTTTTCACAAAGACCTTTATATTGTTCACAAGAGGTTGGGTAGTAATGAAGAGCAGGTATTCAAACCCTGGTTCTGCTGGTGAGTCAGCTAGGTAAGGGACACTCCGCTCAAGGGGCCAAAGCTCTGTCCTCCCATTGATAAAACGAAGACATAAATAGTCTTGATGTCAGGTTTTGGCTTGGGCTCCCCCAGCAGAGGCTGAAGCAAAGACATGAGGATAGGAAGTTTCTTTGGGAGGTGCTCTGGAAGCGGGAATGAGGAACAGGGAGAATGACCCAGAGGAGGAGGGTGCATTCCTGAGGCTGCCACTGCAGACAAGAGGGGCTTGACTCAGTCAGGACCTTCAGAGGTGTGGTCTCCTACAGAGTGGAAGTCTGAGACCTTTACCTAAGAACAACTGAACACCTTTGTGGAGGGTTGCTGAGGGAATCCCTGAACGTCAGAGAGACCTTGAGGCAGAAATCGGAAAGAATGAATTCACTGCTGAGGTGGGAGGTTACCAGTGGAAAAGGAGGCTGAGCTTCCACAGGGTGGTCCACCACAGCCACGGCTGAAATCAAGGGAAGGATCAGGAGGGAGACTGAGAGTTCCAGAGACATCTTCTGTGCCTCTGAAGTATGTGTGGGTGGAGACTTCAATTGAAGAAGTGCACCCAAAGTGCTTACCTCTAATATACACTTTGGGTTGAATAAATGTCAGTTATAATTTTTAATGTTAAGACTCCTTTTTAATCTTCTAAGCTTAGTAGTGATAACGAATAGCGATGAATTAAATAATAATTACTAACTAAGAAGTAATTGTCCTTAGTCATTTCATTATACATTACTTTTTCTGTGTCTACTCTTCTATGATGCCTGGCACAGTATACATTCAGGTGCCTGCTAATCAGTACTTTCTAAATAAACTATAGGATCATAATATTTGGTCATAAGCCATCACGTTTCTCACAACAGCTAGCTTAAGAAATAATTTTGAATTGACTGGAATGAGACTGTAACCTCATCAAGGAAAGATTCTATGTCTTTGCATCTTGTGTTTTCTCTCTTCCTGGTGCCCTAATCTTGAGCTCATCACACTTCCTAGCACTCAATAAATGTTGATGGACTTACTCGCTTCTGTGTGTTGAAGCTGCTCCGAGGCAAAGCAGTTAAGGAGCCAGGGAGTTCAGGCAGTTGCATATTTTTGTATTTCATGAAAACATCAATAACTAACTATTAATACTGCGTGGAGCATCTTGTGCCCAGAGTCTTTCAAGGATTCCAACCACAAAAATAATCACATAATTGATCACTTCCCAAAATGCATTCTGGATGGTACTTTAGCTCAGTTAAAAAGTACGTAAGAAGGTAACTGTAGCATTTGGCTTCTGGCTCATGTTTCTCAGAAATTATTTAAGATCAGAGGAAGAAGTCTTTAGGTAGCTTGGCTCCCTACTGATAACCTACTGGTTCAGCAGAAGGTCTGTCTTATTTTTGTTTTATTATCACATGGAGATATTCTTATGATCACTTTATGTTCTCAGTGATGAAAGTGAGTCACGGAGAGATGAAACAACATGCTTGAGACTGCACAATTGCAGGCTGACTCTAGAGTCCATGGTCCTAACCGCAATGTTCCACTGTCTCACTGCTGGTCACAGTGGGTGCCCTAGGACATGCCAGGGTACATGGCACAGCCCCTGCTTCCTTTAAGCTTATGTCCTCGTATTAGGGGGACAGTAAGCCAACAGGCATCTTCAACACAATGGGTTCACTGATTGTTTGGACTTTGTCCTAAAAGCAACTACGATGATTTCTCTTTATAGAGAAATCACAGTTTTGTAGATTTGTATGTCTCTCTGGATGCAGAGAGAGGATATTTTAGAAGAAGGGGCAGGGGTAACAGGACAAAGTGATGGGAAGACTAGTTAGGAAGCTCTAATATAGTCCACAGACGAGATGGCAGTTGCTAGACGAGGGTGGAAATAATGGAGACCAAAAGAACTGTATTTGAGAAATAATTATGTGGCCAAAATATCAGGGCTTGTGAAATGATGGATTCACATTCAAAGTACTTGGCAGAAGCTTCCCATCAGCCAGTTCTGAGTCATGTTCTCAAGCCAAGGCATGGGGAGAAGGAAGTTCCAGCTCCCTTCAGCTTCTCCATTAAGATACAGGGTACTCTTTACTGACCAAGGGCTCACACACCCACGAACACCAATAAGAAAGGACTTCAGATTATGGGTGCCCAGAAAAGGAGCAAATGCTGACGATAGTGTGACAAGGAAGGAGCCACGAGCAAACAGGAGGACCATGGTATCATGAGACAAAATCCAGGAGGAGAAGCAGGATTAGGAGACAGAGGAAGAAAAGAGTTCAGTGCTAGGCATGAGGCTTGAGAGATATACTCTTTAACGGAAGTCCTACAACTCATTATAGTAATCCTTTTCATGAATTTCCACAGTTACTAAAGAGAAAAAAAATCCCTAAGTGATGCACAAGACTCAGAAAAATCTGGCCTCTGATCACTATACTAGATTTGTGTCACACCACTGTCTGCCTTGCTTGAGGTACGTCAGTCACACCTGGCTTTCTTTAGGTTCCTCAAATATGGCAAGCCATTTTTGACCTTAGGACCCTGGTTCATGCCATTTCCCCTGCCTGGAATGCTCTTTTTCCTTCCTCTTAGCTTAGTTCAGCACTTTTAGTCTTTGAATCTCCGCTCAAATATCATTGACAATAGGAAGTCTTCTTTAACTTCCAAACTAGAATATGTTCTCTTAAGAAAATGATACATTTGTGTAATTTTTTAATTTAAATTCATCTCACCCACTTAACAAAGACCAGATAAGATTTGTCACCACTTTATCCCAGTGCCCAGCCAGGAAATTCAATATTTGCTGAAGAATGAGTTCACTAGTGGGTGGATTAGTGATAGAAAGAATAAATGCATATAAATGTATATAGGCTGGGAGAGTTGGTCCACAGACACTGATTTAGAACCATCAGCACAGGGGCGCCTGGGTGGCTCAGTGGGTTAAGCCTCTGCCTTTGGCTCAGGTCACCATCTCAGGGTCCTAGGATCAAGTCCCACATTGGGCTCTCTGCTCAGCAGGGAGCCTGATTGCCCCCCCCCCCTCTCTGTCTGCCTCTCTGCCTACTTGTGATGTCTCTCTCTGTACAAATAAATAAATAAAATCTTAAAAAAAAATAAAAAACCATCAACACACAGATGGGAACTCAAGCCATAGGAGCAAATGAAATCACTCAAGAAAGAATGAAAGCAGAAGAGCATTGAGGATCTATTAACTATTAGCCATTAAGCATTTCTTTATGTGATTCATGGGTCATCCTGCATTGGGACCAAATGGAGATTAGACCAAGAAACTTAGAAACTTATATTTTTAACCAAGAACTTCCTGGTGATTTTTATGTATTCTAAAATCTGAGAACAACTAACTTTAGGAACCAGTGGAGAAATGCCTTGACATAGCCCCCAGAAGTTTTTGCAGACTAGATGTTCTATGTCCAGGAGAAAGAAGCACAAATGTGTGCAAGTAGCTAAGATAGTGTTGTTGCACAGAGTACCAAAGTAGGATACAGAAGTCCTGGGTTGATACCTGTCCCCATCACTTGCTGATTCTACCATCTATATAATTACTGCTAATTACTTGAGGTAAGAGACTTGAGGAGGTTGGTCATAGTCTATCTCATTGATGTTTTATAAAGATTAAATATATGCAATAGTTATATTTTTAAAATATTAAAATTGCTTTATGTGTCTAGAAAATGCAAAAGGAATGTTGACCAACTCGGGAATATCCTGTTGGTTTCCCTCAGAAAGTAAATACCATGTCAAGCATTCAGTGAATTCATATTTTCTATGTGTGTGGCTGTCCATGAGAGTGTATGTATCTTTCACTACAATCACTAAAGAATAGAAAGAGATGACTAAAACCATGGGCTTTCCCCAAGACATCACTAAGCTTCAAAAAAGACATTAAAAAAAGAGGCAACTTAACCTACATCTCTCAGAAAAAAGATCATATTCAATCTGCCATTTATTGTCACCACTGTTACATGCAGTCAAAAATTTATTTTATCACAAGTTACACAGAAATGACACCTGGATAATCATGTTGCCTATAATAATATTGTGTGAAATAGGAGAATGATCTGATAGCTTGAATGCTAGCCTATGATTTCAGAGAATAGTTTGTAATTATAGGTCTGCTGACAGTTCAGTGCTGTCAGGTAAATCAACATTTTGCCACCTCAGGTCTCCATCATATACGGTTGAATATCAACATTTAATTTCCAAAATCCTAAACTAGGCTGGCAGTAGGTAAGCACATAGAATCTGGAAGAAAAACACCTAATTCTTCATCCTGGTTCTGCCACTTAAATTTTTTTTTTCCTCTCCTTAATTAAGTCACCCTGTTTCTGCTTCTCATTTACAAAATAGAGATAACAGCACCCAGGTAATAGGGTTATTTTGAGGATTATATGACTACAGTGTAAAATATTTAGAATTGTGTCTGGCACACAACAAAGGACTCAATAAATATTATCTATTATCAAGCTACCTACCTTATAGGGCTCTTAAGAAAATATATCAATACTACATTTTAAAAATATGCCCACACAAACATCAAATTTCATACTTCAAAATAAGCACTCTCCTTTTTAAAGTCGTGACTATTCTTGAACTGGGGAAAAAGAGAGGGATAAGTTAGGACAGTGAGGATTGTTAAAAGGAGTAGGGAGCAATACATTTATTCTAAATAAAATCATGTTGCTCAATATATTTTTAGGACCCTTTGGGATTGCCCACAGAGTCATAGCACAGTTTGAACCTGCTGAATGGTAGGCACTTTATCCTCTGAAGACTTCTTTTATTTGGGGGATTAGGTAAGAGCCAGCATGAACCAAGTTTGATAATGAAGTAGTTGACAAGATTCTATAACATGCTTTCCTTTAAAAGGAGAAGTAGCAGCATACTATAAGTTGAAATAAGATATAATAAAAGAAAAAAAAAAGTCCAGGAGCACTTCGGTGGCTCAGTGGGTTAAAGCCTCTGTCTTCAGCTCAGGTCATGATCCCAGGGTCCTGGGACTGAGCCCTACATCGGGCTCTCTCTTCTCAGCGGGAAGCCTGTTTCTCTTCCTCTCTCTCTCTGCCTACTTGTGATCTCTGTCTGTTAAATAAATAAATAAAATCTTAAAAAGAAAAGAAAAGTCCATTAATGTACTTAGTTCTAGCTGGTCTTGTAGTCTACAAAGGTAATCCAAGCTAATAGCTTAACCATGAGTAGTTCTATTTGGGTCAGGGTATCCCAGCAACCTGGGACTCAGCCTCAAGTCCTTCTGCCTGCAAATGGCTTTGGATGCCAGCAGAACAATCAGGCTTTTTTTTTTTTTTTTTTTTTTTAACCTGTTTTAGGGACTCAATCCCGATCTTGAACCCTAGCACAGGTAACTAGGTCACTTCCTGATAACTTGTCTAGTATACCACTCCCACGCCCTCTGGGGAACATTCTGGGATGTTTAGAGGCTTCCCTACTCCCTAGTCCCTCACCAGGTAACCAAGGTCCTATCAGCAAAAAGCAGCTTCCTGCTCACCTCAGTTCTCAATCCTCTCTGCTCCCAGAAGTTCCCCACCTCCTCAACTGACATCCAGAGGTAGACTAGCAGATGGTTTAGTAGTCACCCATTATCCAAAATATTATCTCCAGGTGGCAGATTTTCTTGCCACTTCGGACATCCTCCCCTCTCTCGCTCCTGAACTTCGGATCCTGAATTACCCCAATGGGTACATCTACTAGTCCAGGTCCTAGCATCTCCCATTTTAATCTAATCAGTAACAACTGATTAAGCTATCCTTTACCATATCTTACATCAGGTTCAGAGTTTATCTCATTCCACGCAGAAAGTTCACAAATGAGTCACAGTTTCTATAGAAGATATCTCTCTTTTTGAACTTGCAGGAAGAATATGGATAATGATAGCAGAAACACAGAGAAACCTATTTATGTGAGATTTTGACATAATATTCTTGAAACTCTGGAATTTGGAAATTTGCACTGCAGTCTCCTTATACTATCTGGAAATCACCACATTTCATTATCAGTTCATATTTTCTTGAAAAATGGGTTTTGTTTTTAACTTTTCTACAAAGATAAGTGTTCCAGGTACATAGTTTGGGAGCCATTAATAATTATAAATAGATAAAGTCTTTGAACTCTACATTTTTATTGTTACTGTTAATAGATGGCATTTTTGTATCCTTGTGAATTTCTTCCCTCCCTTCTATAGAATGGTTTCAAGCCTCAAAAACTACTGTTATTAGCACCTCTTCACTCCTAATAGTCTTTTAATGTGACAAATGTCCCCCTTCCAAGTTTCTAAACTGCCTAAAAATGTGATACTACCTCTTAGCCCAAATCATTATTACTCATTTTGTGTTGACAGAGATCACGACTACAGCAATTAACACAATACTGGCTGACCTTGAAGCACATGGGCCAAACCCTTTCATGATAAGACTTACCCACAACTTGCAATGAGATGTCACAGAAATAGCATCAAGCTTTGGATTCTGTCAGATGTATATCAGATTCCATCAACAGCTGTATGACCTGAACCTGCTTTTGCTTCTCTGAGTCTCAGTCTCAGTCATCTCATATTTAAAGTGTGGAGATTGTGTGTGTGTGTGTGTGTGTGTGTGTGTGTGAATATCTGTGATATCTTCCCAAGATTATAGTGAGAATTAAGTATGTCCTTAAAATTTCTAGAACTGAATCTTTAGGAAGGCATTAAATACGTATTGGTTTTCTACTCTTTCTCTTTGCTCTATCTCACACCAGAATATACTTTGAAACCTTTGGTTTCACTTTAAAAAAATAAAAATAAAACCAAAGAGAAAAGAAGGAAGGAAGGAAGGAAGGAAAGAAAGAAAGAGAAGGGAAGTGAAGAGAAGGGGAGAAAGAAAGAAAGAGAGAGAGAGAGAGAAACAAGTAAGCCAGGAAAAGAAACAGAAGAAAACTTTTGGCTCCACTTGGAACTAATCTCCTTATATACACCACCATTATTATCTGTCTCTCTTCTCAAATGTTCTTTGAGTTCCAATCTTGTACCCTAGAAGGACAGAGAAGAATTATTCCCTGTGCATTGGGGTTTTATGTCGAACAAGAAGTAGAGATGTCAGCTGTGTTTACTGCCTGTAAGGGCCCTCGGCCACTTCATTCTCATAGGTCTCCTTTCTAGATCACAGTTTATTTCAAAAACTGAAACAATCACTTTACATTATAAGGTAATTCTAAAGAATTAAAAACAAAAAGTTTATTGCTATGCATTGCGCTTTTTTTTTTAAAGATTTTATTTATTTATTTGACAGAGCGAGATCACAAGTAGGCAGAAAGGCAGGCAGAGAGAGAGAGGGGGAAGCAGGCTCCCTGCTGAGCAGAGAGCCCGATGCGGGAATTGATCCCAGGACCCTGAGATCATGACCTGAGCCGAAGGCAGCGGCTTAACCCACTCTCTCTCTCTGCCTGCCTCTCTGTCTACTTGTGACCTCTCTCTGTCAAATAAATGAATAAAATCTTTAAAAAAAATTATTGAGTACTTACTCTATGCCACTGACCTAAGCTCTAGCATCAGAATAGTAACAGAAAGAAAAATTCACTCATTGACACTACCAGCTAGTAGCTAGTACTAGTCTAGTAGCAGAGATCTACAATAACCAAATACTTATATACATAAATATAAATTTACAGTTATGATAGGTGTTATGAATTGATGTAGACTTCCTAAGATCCTAACTCTCCAAAGCTGGAGGACATCCATTAACTGAGTAATTTTCACATCTAGGAATTTATACCTATTATTTCATTGGCACAAATGCAGCGAATAGGTCTGCATTGCTTTTGAGTTTGTAAGAAACCTCACTGTTCATGGTAGGGCACTGAGTCAATAAATTATGGAATAACTATAGTGGAAATCTCTGTGTCACTAAAAATAATACAGTAGTAATCATATAATAAGATCTTACAAATACATATTATGTGAAAAAAGCAAGGTGCAGAACAACATGAATATATGAAATGTAATATACTATTTATGGTAAATTCAAAAAGAAGAGAAGTGTATGTGTGCTTATACAGTGCCAGAAATAAATTATCTTTCTCTGAAGAATAGAAATTTTTAATTTTACTTTTTACTTTGGGATTTTCTGGATTTTATTTGTGTGTATGTGTGTGTTATTTACAAGGACACATGTAATTCATCAATAACACGTACAGTTTTGGATAAAGATCCATGGGCCCCAATACAGAACCACAAAATCAAAACATTTAGTGACAGGATCCTAATATGTATACATATACATATATATTAATTAATCCTAATATATATAATTAATATTATATATAATCCTAATATATATAATTAATAATTTTACAACAACTCTTGGGAACAACAAGTACTACAAAAGCTCTCCAGATGATTCCAACAATCAGCTAGATTAGGAACCACTAGTCTAATATAATGAAGTCTGAACTTCAGGGAAACATTCTACATCCAATTTCATATCTTTGTTGGAGCCAAAATATTTCCACAACTACTTATTTCTACATATTTCTACAATATTTCTACAACTACTAGAAAACAAAAGGCACACCATGGTAAAAATATCATCAATTATGTTAATTACAAGTGTCACAGTCTCTTTCAGAATCTACAGACAGCCTGGGAATGGCATTTCAAAACAAAACAAGATTTTTGTTCTGCTAAAGAAAATTTACTTCAACTCATGTTAGACTCTAATTCCAGGTCAAGTATACCCAGACGTCAAATACATCATCCTTTGAGCTGCTATTGTACTGTATTTATTGGGCTCTACAAGTCTCTACAAGATTTATAAGATGTACCAGGGACTTGAGGCAGAAAAACTGTGAATGAACTATTTTATATCAAAACCCCAGTGCCTTTCATATTATTACTGCTTTTTAAAGAAAATCCTTTAGTTGCAACAAACCTGCAGCTAGTGCTGTCCCTTTCCCAGCATGTTTTTCCACCTTAAAAAGTGAATAAAGTAAGGATATGGCTCTTTAAATAACTAAAATAACCATCTCTTTAACTCTAGATCCACCCCTTACTATCTGTAAGACATCGGGTAAGTCATGTACGTTTTTAGCACCTCAGTTTCCTCACTTGTAAAATGGAATAACCATGGAATCGAATTCATTGTGGTATTGTAAGAAGTAAAAATAAAAACAGAGAAACTGACTGGAAAATATCTGATACATAGTAGTATTCAATAATACTCATTAGTTCTAGTTTGAACTAGCTCTTACTAGTTCAAAAAGATAAATGCATCCCTTCTGTTTATTGTAGCATTATTATAATAGTCAATAAAGCCAGCAATCTAAGGGTCCATCGATTGATTAATGGGCAAGGAAGATGTGGGGGGGGTGTTGGTGCATGCACACGCAAATATTATGCAGCTATTTAAAAAAAAAAGGATGAGATCTCGCCATTTGTGACAATGAGGACAGACCTAGAGAGTATTATACTAAGTGAAATAAGTCAGACTGAGTAAGACAAATACATAGGATTCCACTCATCAGGAGACTCTAACAAAAAAATAAACAAACAAACAAACAAACAAAAAGCAGAACCAGACCTACAAACACAGAGAACAAACTGATGTTCACCAGACCAGAGAGGGACAGAGGAATAGACAAAATCAGTGATAGGGAGTGGGGGAGATATCAGCTTTCAGTTACGGAATGAATACATCATGGAAATAAAAGGCACAGCATAGGGAACAAAGTCAATGGTACTGTAAGAGCATTGCATGGTGACAGATGGTTGCGACACTTGTGGTGAGCACAGCATAATGTAGAAGTTGTCAAACCATTATGTTGTACACTGAAACTAATATAAGATTGTATGTCAAGTATACTCAAATTTAAAAATTTACTATTTAATAAGAATAATCTTCCATTTCTAATCATACTTCTGAATTCTCAAAAAATAAAGTCATAATCTTAGAAATTAAGGCCACACTTTAGATTTTGATGTGACTTTGAAGCTTGTTGTATTTTTTTAATTTAGTATTCTGTTCCAATTGATTCAGGCTTTAATCCAACACATATTAACTCAGTGCCAACTCTGTATAAAGCGCTCATTTAGGCACAGTGCAAATGAAAAAAAAAAAAGAAGAAGAAGAAGAAGAAGAAGAAGACAAACCTCTCATCTCTAGATTACTTTAGAAGAGCAAATGAGAAATGGGCACAAACTGTCATTATGGAAGGTAGAAGCCAGTACAAGTAGGCAAGTATCTGGGAATTCAGAAGAGACAATAGTTAATTCCACTTGATGGGTGATACAGGGCTGGAAGTGGAGATCTGAGTCACTATCATGGTATAGGGTTTAGGCCAGCTACACAAAAGGCACCACTCAGCAGGGTTCAGCAATAGGGGAAGAAGATGACCTCATGGAGTTTCTGGCTACACATAGTCCAAAATCTCTTTCCCATTGGCATACTATTCAAGGTGAAGGCTCTCAAAAACAATATGACCAAATATCTATATGTATAAATACTGGGGTCTTTAGAATTCCCCTTTACCAGGACCCTATAGACAAAAGTTGAAATAATTCACAATTATGAGCTTATAATTCCATAAAGCTCTATCAGGGGAACAGCATCCCATGGAGTTTTACAGCAAGAGCTCTACAGTCTAATCTTGCCAGATTAGTAATGGAAAAAAGACAGCACTGCTACCCAATGATGACTAGGTAGTCATGGAGAGAAAAATCTGTTGGCATCTGCCCAAAGCCCAGTAAGCAGATGGCCTTGGGCACAAAGTCCATCATGACGATTGGCACCTCATTGGGATGCTTGGAGCAGTGAAGGGGCCTGAAAAATGCCCTTCTTTGGCTGCCTTTTCTCCTGAGGCATATTGGTGGCACAGGAGGGGGACAACTGCCTGACTCCTGCCAAAGGGAGAAAAGATGGCCTTTAAAATCTAGGCTACTGCAGCCTCCTGGGTAGTCAATCTGGTGCCTTTCAAGCGACCAAAGAGCATCTTAAGGATGTGTGTCTGATTTCCTCTAGGACAGATGATTCCCAACAGATTCCATTCAAAGCTGGCTCAAGGATAACAAGCCAAGCTCCAAGATGGTGGAGGGGGGTCTAGGTCCCCAGTAGCCAGTGAGTAGCCTCACTACTCACTCATTAGTGAGTCAGCTCTATGGTTCAACGTTGTCTTACCTAGTTGAAGATTCTTAAATTGGTGATGTATAGCTAACTAAGTGAATTTTTGTTCTCTAAGATTAAGTGCACCTGGATGATTAAGGTTGTTAACTACTTGAAGGGGCAATCCCCATAGCAATCTATTTTATAGATGCTTGCTAATTTGAAGTTTTTCAAAATTAATGAAGATCCTTTTTTTTCTGAAACATGTAGTTTTGTAATTTTTATAATACTGCCTAGTATTTCAAATATTTTAACCACTTGGCATTAAAACATTGATTATATCACAACATGACACACATGCACACACACTGGTTAGTCTTAATATGCTCTTGAGTAGACTTCTCTGAACCCACAGCAAATAAAATACAATGGCAAACTGCTGGCCTTTATCCCAAGAAACTATAAACTGAGTTTCAGTCATAAGGATATCTAACTATTAAATATCACTCTTAAATAAGAGAGTTATGAATTGTTATTTGCACAAAATTTTGACTATTCCCTACCTTCAAAGTGCTTTTAAATATAGTTGAGAATTACTTCCTGAAAACAACAGCAAAGTCACAGCCAATGTACCCAAGATCCCTTTGACTTATGTTGTACTTATATTAATAGGGTGTGTTGTTTTATATAAACATATTTGTTTAGAGCACATAATCTTAATTGTTATTTCAATTACCTTAGGGCCTAAAACAGTTGAACAATAAAATTTTCTGATTATTCAAGAATCCACCCATATCAATGAGAAAATGACCAGTTTGGAAGAGTGTCTGATCACAATTTTGTTCAAGACAAGGATGCTATAATCAGCTACTAGCAGCAGAAATTGTTATATTACCTCATAATGGCAAGTACCAGTTAATCACATAAATATATATCTTTGTGAAATATTATGTAAATATTTCAGTTAAAGATTATAATACCATAAATAATGAAAATTTTAAAACATATAATTCATTACAACTGAGATAATCAAACTATCCCAGAGATATAAAGTGATAAGCATGCAAATAAAATAAATAGTAAGGGATTGGGTAAGTGTGGGTGAAGTTTAAATGAAAGTAAAAAGTAAAAAAAAAAGTTATTATTTCTAAGTGGCTAATTTTCACGTGAGTGATCCAAAATTGTTTCCCCAGAAAATCAAGTAAAATTGTTAAATAAGGTAGGTACTCTTTTCATTTCCGTAAGTGTGGAGAGATTTCCAATCCACTCCTTAGAGGGGAACTTGACTCTACTCAATATTGACTCCTACTCAAGAGTGACTCATGACCATTCAGGCATGGCCTAGGGTTTTACCTCTATTGTGCTCCCTCAACTGCATCAATAAACAGTGAGGGAGGCAGCGGTCCTCCATGGGGCTGGTCAGGGTTGGCTGTGCAAACCCACCAAACTATAGATTTGATGGGAAAGGGAGTGATTATCCTGGAGGTCCAATATATAATTTATAAAGATATAAAGTGATAAGCATGCAAATAAAATAAATGGTAAGGGGTTGGGTAAGTGTGGGTGAAGTTTAAATGAAATTAAAAGTAAAAAAAAAAAGTTCTTATTTTCCTAATTCTTTAACTACATCATTCTCCTCATCCCTATAAACCTATAGAACCAAAGAATAATCCCAGGCTGCTCTTTGATTTTACCACACTCTTTTTCATGACTGATGCCACAAGGTTAGTCAATATGAAATGGGGTTTGTACCAATGCTAACAGAGAAATCTTGATCCACAGACAGTAGGGCTCATTTTAGTATGAACTACTTGGAAACACTTTGATTTTAAGTCATCAAGCCCAGCCTGTTGGGGGAGCAGAATAAAATAATACCCTTTTCAAAATAAACATGCAAATTTCTTGCAAATACATTCTTTTCCAAAGAGTAAACATAGAACATACTCTAAAGAAGCACCAACCACCCAATGTTAAAATACAACTAGCTCAAAACGTAGCACATAAACATGAGTACCTCCAGCCAGGATCTTCTCTTCCAGTTCTGCCATTTGCTTCTTATAAGCTTTTAAAGCTGCTTCTTTGAAAGAGGGGCGGATTCTCTTTGGCTTTGTGATTTCCACTGGCTGTTCAGGGATGTTTTGGTTTTCATCTTCTTTTATTTCCATTTCAGCTGATGTTTCATTTAAGGGTTCCAATCCCTCTTCACTAACCACATCATCTCCCTGCCCATCATAACCCTCATCTTGTGGAGTTTCATAGGGTGTTTCATACGAAGGGTGATCATATACCTGCATTTGCTCATCTGTTTCAGTCATACTAGTCCTATTTTCTAGCTTAGCAAGGACTTGTTCCATCACTTCAACATAATCTGTCTCGTTATCAGCCACTGGTTCACTATAGTCCTCCTCATCCTCTGCTTTGTAGTAAAAAGGCTCTGTGTAGATGTCAGAGTCAAGGGTGGTACTTGATTCATTTGCAGTTGATTGGGATAATGTCCGAAATCTTCCCATTAGGGAAGAGCCACTGTCTTCATACCCACTGAGACTCTGGGTGCTTTTGTTCCATACCACCTCCAAGGCTGATTTAGCCCTCTGTAATGTAGATCCAAATTTTGGAAAGCTGAAAGCCTTATCAGAAAGGTCAATGCTTAATCGACTGTGCCACGATTTGGGTGGGGCATCCTCTGAGTCATCACTTTGCAATTCACTTTGACTTCCATACATCATGGGCAATTGGTTTTGATTTTGGTACAGCTCATTAGAATTAGCTTCCTGGTAAGAATCATACTGGCCAACCCACTGGCCTCGTGGTTCATTATCCAACCCAGGGCACGGAGATGAGTTGTCATCTTGGGTGAAATCATAGCTCTCAGAGTCATCCTGAACATCACTGTGGCACTTTCCCAAGTCTTCTAGGTCTTTATTATAAACCTCTAGCTGTTGATCAGATAGACTGTTTGTGTCATAGTCAAGAGCTTCCTGGGTGGATGAATCCAAACCTAAGTCAGCTCCTTGCTCTGCTTGATTCCATTCCTTCCAAGGAGAAAGATCCTCCTGCAAAGAGAACTGAGAATCACTGTAATGACTTTGATCTCCAGATGCACACACCATGCCATTACTCATTCCACTATCCACAGTTTCTGTGTTCCCGATTTCACTCTGCCCTTGGACTCCTTCCATGGCCCCATTCAAACGCTGATCCTGCAGACTGTCATACAAGGTAGGTGTGCCCTCCTGTTTCCTCTGCCAAAGTTCCCGGTCTGACGATGACAGGAGGGAGCTTCCATTAGCTCTAGTAAAAAACTGGTTTTCTGAAAAATCCTCTGAGTAAGACTGACACAGTTTGGAAAAATCTGATTCAGAACGACTAAGTTTAGCAGTGAAAAAATCGCTCTGTGAGTGCCAGAGGGGTGTAGCATCTGCATAACGGGTTGCAGTTTGTTTTTCCAAATTATCTGATTCTGGCAATTGTGAGGAAATTTTATCATAATCAGATTTATTTGAAATTCTGCTGCTACTCACAGTTTTATTCTTGGCTCTAGCGTTGTGTGATTTTGAACTTGACTTGGAAGTACTTCCTTTTGTTGGAAACTCTGACTTGGAAAGCACAGCGTAACTGTTTCTATTGAGGTCAGGTTCCAGCTCTCCATCGCTGTCATCAGGTGACTGCCAATTGTTCTTCTTGCTTTTGGGCTCTGGAGTAGACAGTTTTATATCCATGCTCTCATATGTCTGGGAGGACGGTATCCCTCTCTCTTTTCTTTCTCTTATATCATGAGTAAGAATATCTGTTGAGATTCCAATTCCTGTCCCTTTGAGTTTGTAGGATTTTTTTAAGACGGAATCCCTTTGCTGCGGGGTTTCGAAGTACACAAGTATGGGTCGAGGCTTTGCATTTGGGCAGTCCCTCTGGTTCCCTATCCTTTGAGCAAATTCAATTTTAATAGCATTTGGTGCATCTGAGAAACCCATTTTATCTATTAGAATTTGATATACCACACTTTCAACGTATTCATATCTTTCTTCAGGCACATTTAGAAATCTCAGGCTTGCCTTGCTACCCATATGACCTAAATGTTTAATATAATCATGGATGTCTCTGGTTTCTCTCCGAGACTGGACAAACCCTGTACGTAGCTGTTCGATTTCACTTTGTACAACCTCCACACTGCTGGAGATCTCATCAATGGAATGCTTGAGAGCATTGACATGCCCTCGTAGTTCAGAAAGTTCTGTTTCGATCTGACTTATACCCTGAAGTTCCTTAAAGATCATTTCCATGACATCGTGTGTCTGGCTAATGCACCCAGAGGAACTGAAACCTGGTTCCAGGGGATTTGTCTTTGGGTTTCGCGCCGTTCTGTCCAAAGATTTACTTCTTATTCCCCAGGTTTTCTTCATTGTGCTCAACTCTGAATCTGACGAGACACACTCCTGACTCTTCTTCCATTTTCTCAGTTTGCGTAACGCTCCTAGTTTCAAGCTATGTAGAGTGCGTTCTCCATCGGAGCTGCCCTCAGAGGGGGCCAGGCTGCTTGAACTCTTTCTATTGCGTCTAACTGGCATTGTGAGTGTTGGCTGCGCCTGGTTTTCTGTACTACTCCTTAGTTCATTGAGTGATTCCGAATAGGAACTCTCAATTGAAGATAACTCTTGAAGCTGATCCTCATTATCACCGTTGGTTACATTAATGTTCTTTCGGAGGCCATTGGCAATTGCTACTCGGTAACTGAATGTTGGCGAGAGGGAAAACTCTTTATTAACCCCCTCCTCTTCGGTGGATAAGTTGCGAGTAGATGAACACTTTGCAATCTTCTTTACAGTGCTTTTTAAGGTATTAGAAAATTTGGGGGGTTTGGTCTGGCCAGGAGTGGGAAAGTCTTGATCCTTTTTCTGCGGATGATTCTCTTTTTTTTTGGTTGTATTTCCCAATTTCTTTGTAAACATTCCTTTACAAAGCTTATGTATATAAGGTAAAATCAGGGTCTTGAAAAGATTAGCCACCATGGAGAGCAATTAGTGCAAGCTTTTCTGCCCCAAAGAAGTAAACAAGGTACCGGGATGGAAATCTGTAAATTCAAGGCAAGCATCTCTGTTCAGATGTTCTGTGAATTATTGAAAATAGCAGGCAGGGCAGCCATGGCTCCGCCGCCGTGTCACAGTCCCGTGAAAACCAGAAACAAAGCTCCATTTATGAAGGACATTCTCTCCAGGCAAAAGGGTTTCATGACTCTCTCTCATTTCCACATAACTTCATAGAGTGTCTGAAAGAAAGGAAGGTTAAAATGAATATCAGAATTCAATTCTAGATTTAGCCCATTTCTAACATTTTTCCAGAAGTATTCATGATACACAGTGTGTGAAAAGTTGCCGGGGTGATGAAGCAGGGGAATATCTGAATTTCAGTACGCATTTACTTTTAAAATAATTGTAAAGCAAATCCTTACCAATAACTATGTTTAAGTCATATTTTTCTTCCTAACACTTATGGGTGGACACAACTGAACTGAATAAATGAGCAGACATAGTAATAAAAGGTAACAATGGCTATTTAGGAAAGACTATGTAAGAAAATAAGCAAATTTTAAAAGCTATATTGACTACATGACATTATCATTTCCACTTTATTTCCTTTCTTAAAAGTACATTAACTTACACAAACATAAGCATAAGCATTCAAAATTTAATGTTCTCCCTATCCTAGACATTCAAAATTCATCAAATTAATATTATTTATGTATGTAAGACCTTTTCTTATTCAAATAACATTTTCTTTTTCTAGGTATTCAATGACTGGGAATTTCTTAAATAATAAAGTAACCCAAGTGAGAAATATTTCATATGATGAAATAAATACCAAGAGGAAATACATTTGAAAACATAGATAATATATCCAAATTTTGAGAGGACATGACTTGGAAGAGTTGAGCCATCCCAATCAACTGGCACAGCCTTATGGCAGATGCCGGGGAACCCAACCCTAGGTTAGAACTCTGACAGGAGATCAAGTACCAAATTACAAAAGGAAATTGTGCCACAAATTAGATGTGCCCATGGATAACCAAAAACTGGTCATATATAATTCATCCAATGATTCAGTATTTTATAATGCATGTGACCACACCAGCAACTAATCTTTATCATGGTTAGTTTCTTGAATTACATGAAGTAGAAGAAGAAGCAAAGGGAGAAGGAAGAGAACAAAGTTTACATTCAATTTCCTGGCTCACCAGTACCATGCCTTGTATGTGGTAGTATTCAAATAAAATTTGGTGGGACTAAACTTAACTATTTTACAGTTGAAAGATACCATAGAGTAATGGTAACAGCCAAAAGCCTTTGCTAACATTGAACTACATATTTGGGTAGGCAAAGAATTGATGTAATTCTTTAAAGAATACATCATAAACTGCATATGGTTTTAGGAGCTGGCTGACTCTTTATAAGCTCCCTCTGCTTGAAAATCTGCCATGTTTACTTCACTTGCATTCTTCAGGGACTCAGGGGGAAAACATGTTCTGGCCAGGAGCCAAGTTTCACAAGAAACAGAGCAACGTAAGTGAGAAAGGGAAGCATAAAGATGGAGGAGAGAAAGAGATTCTAAAGAAGTCCTTGTCTTTGGGGTTTCATGAACAGTTAAAGAGTCTAATTCCTCTTGTCTAAAACAATTTGATATTCATTCATAATTTCAAGTCAGGACCTGTTTTCTGCTAATAAAAATGTCAAGAAATTGACTCTTGAATTAAATTTTAAAAATACTTATTGTACCCCTAGACAACCTTTCCTTGTGGAGAGAAGACTTTGGAAATTTAAGTGAGAGGAAGGAAAGGAAATTATTTTAAAACCAACTTTCACACATTAAACTATTCTACTAATCATTCAACCCAAGATTCTGAGTCTATCAAACCTTAAAACAAATACTTCTTGTTTGGGGCACCTGGGTGGCTCAGTGGTTTAAAGCCTCTGCCTTTGGCTCAGGTCATGATCTCAGGGTCCTGGGATGGAGCCCCACATCAGGCTCTCTGCTCAGCAGGGAGCCTGCTTCCCTTCCTCTCTGCCTGCCTCTCTGCCTACTTGTGATCTATGTCAAATAAATAATAAATAAAATCTTTTTAAAAAAGTACTTCTTGTTTGAATTAGAGCAACAATTTTGTCAATGCCTCTGATGTTTCATGAAATTGCTATGCATTTCCTGACCTGCATTATTTGCTCACAACTATTGTTCTAGGCAATAATTGTTGGCAAAATTTTGAGCAGGAAAGTTCAAACTGAATTGAAGTCCTGCCTCAAAAAAAAAAAAAAAAAAAAAACAGAAAGAAAGAAAGAAAGAAACCAAGGGCCCGTGTCCACTGTTGCACCTACAAACTCACTTGCTCTGCATTCCAGCCACACAAAGTGACTTGTTATTCGCTAAGGGCTCTATGCTCCTTCACGCCTCAGTAACTTTTCTGTTCCCTACCTAGAATATCATTTGTATCTTGCCCATCCTGTCTATAAAAATTGTATTTAAACTCCAGAATCATTTGTCCTGTGAACACTTCACCAGCCACCCACATTGAGCTGTCCTCTCTGCCACACTCTCCCAATTAGAACTTTTCTGTGTTACAGTCTTCTTTCTTTCTCCACTCATGATGTCCTCTTTAAGGATAAAAACTATAACTTGTCTCAGCATGCATGATAAGCTCTCAATAAATGTTTACTGAATAATTGGCCTCAGGGTACAAAGTTCCAGTTATATAAGAGAAATAAAGCCTAGAGATCAGCTGTATAGCATAGTGCTAAGAGTTAATAATGTTGTATTATATACATAAAATGTTTGCCAAGAGGGTTGATCTTTTTTTTTTTTTTAAAGATTTTATTTATTTATTTGACAGAGAGAGATCACAAGCAGGCAGAGAGGCAGGCAGAGAGAGAGGAGGAAGCAGGCTCCCTGCTGAGCAGAGAGCCCGATTCGGGGCTCGATCCCAGGACCCTGGGATCATGACCTGAGCCGAAGGCAGCGGCTTAACCCACTGAGCCACCCAGGCGCCCCAAGAGGGTTGATCTTACGTTAAGCGTTCATATCACAAAATAGTAATTTAAAAAAGGGCGGGTGGAAACTTTTGGAGATGATGGATATGTTTGTGGCATGGACTGTGGTGATGGTTTCACAGGTGTATATTTATTTAAACTAATTTTAAAGAAAAAAGAATTGACCTCCACTTCAGCCACTTACTAAATATCTTCATCTGGTTGCCCCAAATTAAACTCCATCCAACCTAGTCATTTTTGTGAATTATTAATCTCATGATTATAGATAATTATTATTATAGTTGTCTAATTCCTCAGGACATATACCCAGGAGTCATTCCAGCTTCCATATGATCCATCCTGGGTCCAAACTGATATGAATATGTCGCCTCATCCTGCTAGTAATGCCTTAGTTCTGAACTCCACAATTTCTCATCTGAACTATTATCATTGTACTCTCTATGGTCTTCCCAACTCTAACCTGGCCCTTCTTTCAAATCTCCTCTCTAAACTTAATCAAAGATGTAAGTCCTCCTACTTAAAACTTTGCCAGTTTCAGCAAATGCATTCTCTGTCACTCCCACTAGCACATCGGCCCCAGCCACACTGAGGTGTAACATTTCCTGATTACCATACTGTTGCCTCACCAGTGTGCCTTTTTCCATGCTGTTCCTTCTGCAACCAATAACTTATCCTTTCCTTTACCTCCACATGTATCTCTCATGAACATCTCTACAATATCTATATATCCTAGACCCAGCAGGGATCAACATCAACCTGTTTGACCTCCTCAGAGTCAGCACTCCTTACTGTGGGCTCCCACAATGTCTTCAATGTACCTTTTTTATGGTAACTCTGACAGTAATTATTTATGTAAAATATGCTATCTATGTCTCTGTCTCTCAAATAGGACTGTCAACTCTTGGAAAGCTAAGGTCATGTTCTTTTTAACTTTAAATATCCATATCGCAAATTACATAGTAAACTCATGATGTTGTTGTACAAATGAGTGACTATATAAGTGAATGAATAGACAAATAGTAAGTCCATGAGTTAATAGATAAACAATGGAGATCCAAGAAGCCTGAGATAGCTGTGCTTGACTTTAAAAATTCAGAGAAAGAGATGTAGTCTGAGCAAAATGCATATATCATAAACATCATGTCCTGTCCAAAGAGGGAGAAGTATCTACCTTGGAGAAAGATGGGGACCACAGGGAGAGATGCCTGGATGGGCAAAATGGTAACAGAATGTGATAAGTATTGAAACTTAGGTTGAGAAGTTCCCTTTATGAGGAAAGGGGGTTAAGGAGATGGGGAGAGACCAGGATATCATCATATGATTCTCAACTACCTGTATGCAAAATCTTACACTCCCCCGCCCCAGTTGTATTACCTTTATTAACACAGCCTCACACAAATTTTGTTAATAAAGTTTGGGGGGTAAGATTAAAGAGTTTGAGAAGACCTTTGAGAGAGATTAAAATATTAGACGACGTTCTTACGGAAAGGCTAGTAATAGTATTTCATTGTTACTATGTGCCAAGCACCATGTGTGTCTAGTTTTCTAAAATTTACTTCATCTCACTTAATTCCCATAACTGTGTAAGCTATGTATTATTATTTTCCAGATAAAGTAGCTGCAATTTCAAGTTTTTAAAAATTTGACTTAGGTCATGTAATTAACAAGAAACACAACCTGACTCCAACCCCAGATTCAGACTGCAAGTTTATTAGCTCTGAAAAACATACTAAGCTTGAATGGGAGGTAAAATACATTTCACAGGTATGTTAAATTCATTTTGTAAGAGAGCTATTTAATATGATTATAAAGCTGGGTGCCCTACTGAGCTAAAAGAGCTAATGAACCTTTAAACAGTAACTTATTGCTAAATCCTTACCAGAATTAATTTAAAGTATTGTCAGATCAATAAACAATTTTATGTTTCTTACCAAATGCACTAAAGTAGGTGAACTGGGTATTTATGTATCAAAATTCTTTTAACAAAAATGATCAAACCTGAAACTGATTAAGAGGTTGATCCTAAGCTCATAAATTATTCTTAAAAAAAATAAACAGAAAGACTCATTTCCCCAAGAATGAAGGTTAAATGAACTGTGTCTTTTTATTTTCGGTAAGTAGATATTATGTGAATTTCTTTATCCAACTATAGTCCATCTACATTTTTTACTCACCCCCCCTGCTGCTACTTTAGGAGTAAATAATCATATCAAGTACTGATATGGCTATAAGAGCTTTGGAATCTACAAAGTACTTTTGTGTTTATCAACTCCTATGTTCTGCAGGGTAACCTAGTGAAGTTATTATTTGCAGTTCATGGTTAACGATGGTAAGTTTCTGAATTGCTAAAGTAATTGCCTGGGAATCCTAACTCCAAAACTTGACTCATTCACTATAGTAATAATGTACATTCTCCTTAAACAAGTAATACTCTAATATCTTAATAACCTCAAATAATATTCCCCACCATTCTAAACCATGCCAAGAACTGATTTCTACCTAAATTTCCCTACATACTTTTTTTTTTCTTTTTAATCTCCTACTAAATACTATTGCGTACCCTCTACACTGGGCTGCTTTCTGGTTCCATGGATGCACTTATTCTTTCATTGTTTCTTTTATTCTTGCTCTTACCCTGCCTAGAATACCCTCCAGCTATACTGATCTCAATCATTTAAAGGATAGATCAAGACTAATCTTGTCGCAAATGGCAAGATTTCATTTCTTTTGATGGCTGCTAAAAATATATGTTTATAAAAAATTTAAAAAAAAACAAACAAACAAAAACAAAAACAATAAAACACAGGTCCACACTACAGGGGCTTTAATCCCCCCCCCCAAAAAAAAAGACTAATCTTTTCCACTAAAGTTTCTTTAATTATTCTGTTATCTTCTCCTTTTCATATAACTTTTATAACCTGGACCATGATATTTAGTCCTTAATTATCTTCTACTCATCACATAGCTCTTTTACAAATTTTCCATTTTTTTAAAATCATGTTCAATTAGACAACTATACAGTACATCTTTAGTTTCTTATGTAGTCAGCGCTCAACAATTCATCAGTTGCGTATAACACCCAGGGCCCATTTTCCATTTTTAATGCTTATTTTAGGTCATACTTTGTCTTGAGTGCTTTGTTACTACATTAAAGTTTTATTGTAAGCTCTGCAATAGGTATTGTTGTTAATCCCCATTTTACAGATCAAGAAACTGAGAAATTGGGAACCTAGGTAGCTAGCCCAAAGCCACACAGCTAGGAAGTTATGTAGGTAGAATTTAAACCAAACTGACTTCGGAATCCTTATTATTCAATACCATGCTCTACTATTAAGCCCATAAAGACCAACCCTAGAGAAAAAGGTGGTTTCCTACGTACTATGGTTGAAGAAGAACTGCCTCTTCAAGAAGAATCTATACCAGTTTCTACTATTAGAGCTTTACTCCCTTTATTTAAGATTTTGGTCCTTGCTGAAATGAAAATCTCATTTTCATTTTTTTATATTTTTCATGTTTTTTGTTTTTAAAGATTTTATTTGTTTATTTGACAGAGAGAGACAGAGAGATCACAAGTAGGCAGAGAGGCAGGCAGAGAGAGAGGGAGAAGCAGGCTCCCCGCTAAGGAGAGAGCCCCATGTGGGGCTCGATCCCAGGACCCTGGGATCATGACCTGAGCCGAAGGCAGAGGCTTAACCCACTGAGTCACCCAGGCACCCCAAGGGGACCCTATGTTTTAATGCTTATCAGACATTCTGTATCTTGGTAAAAGGGCCTATGAGAATGTTCCCTAAGCATAGAAGAGTGATCACGAAGACAGAGAACACAAAGAAGCTTGAGGATAGGAAGAATCCACTACCAAAGGAGACAAGTAGGAGGGTAGGTCAGAAAGGAGAGACTGAGAAACTTATAATAAGCTTTGGCAACTCACTATCTTGAGCATGGCCTTGCCCTATTCCTAGCTACACTACTCAAGGGTAAAAACTGTCTATTTCACACTTTGCATCTTCTGCCCACTTACATACACAGAGAACAGGGTACAGCACAGATAAGCAACTTGGAACGCTATTGTCCCAGAGCCAAGTTATGTGTTTTTTGTTTGTTTTATCCTTAAAATCCATCCTTTTTTTGTTTTTCCAAACAAAGTCAGATGTGGAAACTCAATGATACAATTAACAAAGCCAGAGCTCCTTGGGCTGACTTAAGGGAATACAGCCAGAGTCCCATGTTACCTGCTGCTTCCATGTGAGCTACAGCCCATATAGCCTCTACAGGATCCTAGGGTTTGGGGAATCCAGAGAGAACTAATCCTCAAATTGGACACAGCATCAGTGAAAACCCAGAAAGGTTAAAACACTAGCCCGAGTTCACATGGCAGAACTAGAAAGAAAATGCAGGTCACCTGCACTGACTTCACTGAGGATTTTTGTTTGTTTTTCTCCCTTCGCTGTGCTGCCTCCCTCTAAAGCAATCTAACCCAAGGGTTTGGCACTTCCTACTGTGCCCAGTGTTCTCCAATATGATATGATAATCTAACTCTATCCTAAATAATTTGACATTTACCTTGATTTCTACAGTCAATGTCTATAATTTTCTGGAACTGGAAATCCTTTGATGTTAAAAGGGATTTCTAAAAGAAAATCTTGTGAGCAATTTTGACATGGTTGGAATTTTTACTAGAAATTTAGCTGTACTTTAGTAAGGCCATTGAGTAAGAACACCTATTCTGGAAAAAAGCCATTGCTACTTCTAATGTTTTTCACATCTCTGTCCCACCACATTGGATGGACACATTACCAGTCTAGTGTCCTATGACAACGTAGGGTCTCAGATTTCTGCAAGGCAAACCACCTCACACACACACACACAGACACACACAGACACACAGACACACACACACACACACACACACACCTGTGCTTCCCAAACACTTTTCGGTATCTCTATCCTAATGGGCCATGTCTACTTGGTCTTCAGTATGTTAAAATACTTTGTCCTCAAAACAACCTCCAGGTAAAATATTACTCTCATTTTAAAAACAAGAAAACCAAGACCCAGAGATCCTAAGCAATTTACTCAACATTTATTCAAGCAATAGGGCTAGAATCTGAACAATTTTTGCATGGTCCCAAACCATACAACACATTGTTCAAGCAGGATGCCATCAGTTCTATCAAAGAACACCTCCATCCTTAGTGAGCAAGAGGTGTATTTTACTTGGTGCACAGCTGAGATCCAATACACACCATTCATTACTTTAGAGGAAGAGCACCGGGTGGAGGCTTATAATCGGACAGCCTGCTTTGAATCATGGCTCTGCCACACACCAGCTGGGCATAGTGAGCACAGAGTTTAACCTCTCTGTTCCTCACTTCCTGTGTCTGACAAATGAGATAATGGTACCACTTCCTCACGTTCCTGTAAGGACTAAAGAAAAATTGGAGTTCTTGGAATATCAGATATATTCAAAATGTTAGTGTTATTAATAAGCAAAAATAAGATTTCCATCAGAGCATTTTTTCCACTTGCACTATTCTGTCTAGCTCAAAGGTAATTCTTTTAAAATGTTATGTACTCTAAAGGAGGAGATAAGAAACTCACAATGGTTTTATTGCATTTTATTGATTCTAAGACATACATTTTTACATTTTAACATTTCTGAAACAAAGATTGGGGCCACAGAAACTTTGTGTTTCTCATCTATGGACCACAAATGATATGACCTATTTCACTGGAATGTTTGCAAGATGTGTAAGATAAACTGATAATAACACATCAATCATATTTCTTGGTGGGACACATTATTTGGTTTCAGTAATATCCCTTTTATTCCTTATCACTCCCTCTTTTACTCCAACAAAATGTTACTTAAGCTGAAACTCATGAACATAGCTAGAGTGTCTTGAATTTCTTACTTAGGTAGTTGAATTCTATGTCCAGGCCAGGCATTACCTCCCTGTAGATAGAGGTCTCCTTGATGGCCCAGACAGAGTTAATGCATTCTTCCATCTGTGTCATGAACTCATTTGGAAAACATGGATACGCTCTCTGAAGTATATGCACACCCTTACTAAACTGCATTACATGTACTAAGCCCGCATCTGAAGGTAATATAATCCCCCATTTCTGCATGTTTTCCCTAATGAAGTTTATCAAAGTACCTGATATTTAATAGCTGTTTAATTATTTTCATTGGAAATAAAAGTAATGAATAAACTAATTTATTATCATTAACCTGTTCAACCATAAACAGAAGCCAACCTAAATGTTAGTAGGTTGGAAAAGGAAAGGAGTTATCCTGTTCTTAATTTAAATTTAATACTTTCCTAGATGAAGTCATTATCACACATTCTGAAAAAATAAGGTCCAAATTTGGAAGATATTGTTGTATTTCTAAAAGAACTGTCTATACAATTAAGTTTTTCAGCCAAAAATATGTCTGATGCTAACTGGTACATTGATTAGATGTCCACATATCTAATTAATGAAATCTAAAGATCTCTAGATCTTTAGTGTCTCAATAAAAATCTGTTCACAAGGTAGTTTTCATAGATGATTAGGTGATGCTAGCTCATTTTGCTCAGTTTTATTACTTCTGACCTATCCAAAAATTCATTCCAATGCCAAGATACATCCTTAAGAGTAATATAATGGATTAGTAATTAGTGACCACATCAGACTGATTTCTAACTAGCCAATAAGCATATGGAATTTGTTCTACAGCATTAATTATCAGAAAAATCCAAATTAAAAAACAAAATGAGATACCATTTTACACAGACAAAAACATCTCAAATTTTAAAAGACTAGAATAATTGCTTTTATCGCCTCAGGCTACTGCAATTCCACCAAAGTCTTCCAAAGCACAGAGGACACCTATGGTCTCTACTTCCTCATGAGTCCATTCTTCAACTTCTTGCTATCTGGTTCCAGCCCCAGAATGCTACTAAAATTCCTCTTCTATTGGGCATGAATAAAGTTTGTACAAAATGCAAATCTTCCACAACTATCTTCTGCACCTGAAGCCATTAACCACTTGGCCTTTCTTTAAATCATTCTATATACCTACATGACATCAAGGTCTACCAGAGTCTCTCTCTGGACGCAGCTACTTGCACCAGAGTCATCATGTGATAAGAATTAGGTCAATCAGGGCCTCTCTCGGGAATCAAGAATTGGAACATGGGGTTTGTCAGCTCTTTTCAGTCATTTGAACAAAGAAGTGACATAGAGTTGTGACTTGAGGTATCAACATTTGAACTTTGTAAAAAATGCGCAGTGAAGACTTGTTTTCAAGAAAACAAAAGCATGCAATAATGAGAGAATATATGGCCACAGAAGGAGGAAATGCCTTTGTTTCTGACTCTTCTCTAGGCCTAGGTCTGGGGCCATTATGAGTTTTGTCTAAAGTATGAGGAGATACCAGTTTCAGTAAGTGTTCTCCTTTACAAAGAAGCCCTCATGAGCTCCTTCACTGCCTTCTTTCTCTCTTTTCAGATTTTTATCCCTTTTTCTTCTACAAAATTAATACATCTGCATTTAGCTTCTCCTCTTTGTATTAATTCCTAGTCGTGTGTTGGCCAGTTTGATCTGAATGACCATTAACATCTCAAACTGAATATTCTTCAACTCCTCTTCATCCATAACCTATATTATCTACATTTCTGATACAGTACTAATTAACAAAATCAACATTCCCCTACTTATACAGATTGGAACTTCAGAACCTTTGATTCCTCTCTTTTATTGTCCCAAACTTCTAGCCAGTTCTAAATCTTATGGTCCTTCACTTTATAATTTCTGTCATTCCCCATACCTCCTTTCCACATGCCAGAGCCAGCATCTTGGCAGACCCTCATCCGTGTTCACTTTAGGTCAGTATCTTCTTTTAGAAAACTCACAAAAACATAAGCATTTTTTTATAGGCCCTAATATATTCCAGTCATTAGAAAACATAAATTCATTTACTCCTCACCAGAGACTATTATACGTGACTATTGATAGGACTTCCTACCTGTTCTCACCTCCCCAGTTGTGCATAACTCTAGATGCATCCTTGTTCTGTAGCTAAAGTGAGAATTTTAAATTTTAATCATGTTATACAACATGGCAATAGACCAAAACTTACATGCTTTCATAATTAGTATTCTTGCTTCTTTCCACTTTAGAGTATTAGATGCAGCACAATTCTCTTCACACAAAGGAACTTCATTTGATTCTAACTCTCTGGTGAAAGTCAATTACTTATGCTTCAAAGCACGCAAGCAAAATGGGTGTGGCACTTATAACTAAAATTAAAATCAGTTTCTTGCTAAACAGACCTGCAATTTCCTTTTTTCTGTATCACATGGTACTTTTGAGAAAAGCTGTAAAGAACTTATTTCAAAATTCAAAAGAGAAGCACATGTTTTAGCTTTTTCAGCAAAGATAGAGCATGTTCCATATAATAATAGATAATACATGCCACCAATAAAGAGCTCAAAATATCAAGGCAGTTCTTTAAAAATGTCTGAAACTTTTTATTATGGATTACTAAATTATGCATGTCAAGTCTCTTTGGTTTAAAACTAAAACATACTTAGCATCAGCCAGGTCTTACCTCAAACAGCAGCTGGGAATAAATAATCACAATGAAAGCAGTTGGTAACTTGATCTACGGCAAGTCTAGATGCTGGTATAAATTGAAATAAGAAAATAGAAAGAAATTAAAGAAATTAAAAAGGCAATACAAAAATACATCTCTAATAACCACAGGAGTTAAAATATACAATGTCTATCTATCCAAATTCAAGTGTTCCAAAGCCCCCCTCTCACAAAGGAAAGTAAGTCCTTCCGCCTTCCCACAAAACCACCTTAACATTCAGGCTCTGATGGTACCTGTGCTTCTCTGCTCCCCCTGACTCAGTCCATATCCTTCATTTAGGTTTTGATGACAACTAGAAAGCAATGACCTAGAAGAATGCTGTGTGAAATTAGACTATTTTTTATACCCAGGAACCACGATGTCTTATTTTTTAAAAAACATTTTAGAAATATAAATGAGAAAAACAACAAAAAATAATCAGTGAGAAAAACCTTCTGAATAAACTTCTATGCTTTCAGCAAAAGAAAGACATTTAAAAAGGTATCCCAGAGAACATATACTCTCTGTATACCTTTGAAATTAAAATCAATGTAATCTCAGTCATAATATTTGCACTCCAGCCTCCTGTCTGAATCTACTTTCAGAACTAATGAAAAGATAAGTGCAGCAGTATTGTGAGGGCACCACAGAGATACCCTTTCAGGACTAAATCACTCATTCTTTCAACTGCCAAGAGTGTTGTGTTCATTGCCAAAGGCATGTGATTAAGTCACTCTTTGAAAATGGCCCATGGCCAAGGGTTTATTGCCTCTCCTCTAGGGTAACCCATAGCCAATGACTAATCAATATGAGTGTTCAGATACCTACCTCCTATGCTGTATTGCATGGGCCAGCCCAGCATCAGAGCTTCCTGCAGGATTAGCTAACGCTTCCATCACAAATCTGTTACAGTTCAGCTTTTCCCTCTACCAAATTCAAAAGGACTTATCTAGTCTTTCATAGTTTATTTCCCAGGGAAGCTGATGAATGAAAGTTGGTACCAAGGAAGCACTGAGGAAGTGATTCTAAACTGACATATTTTATTTGGATTTTTCTCTGTTGGGACTGGCAATGAGAACCTAATTACTAATGCTGTATGCAAAACTGATCACCTGTGGTATACTGAAGCAATGCAATTGTTAAAATATTTACCATTGGTGGACTGAGGTGTGATATCAGTAGAAGGAAATGAACTCATGTGTGCAATATCTCAGTGTATTTGAGAGGCTGAGAAGAGGAGGCAGTTATCACTATGGAATAGAATAGCAGATGTTGGGGCCTCCAGATGCAGTGAAGAAAGATAATCAAAGACTAAACGTGATTAATCACCAATTTAAGGCTAAGTATAAATGCAATGGATGTTCATGTCACCAGATAAATAAATTCTTACCTCTTGCAGCAGATGCAGAAAAAGCTGAGCACCAGACTCAGGAATAAATCATAAGAGTGGCAGAGCTCCAGAGAAGTTTTGATTCTCAACCAAGGCAGGTTGGCTATTTCAAGGTCAGGGCCTTAATTGGGGAAAAAATAAAAAAAAATGGGACTATGAGTCATGAGATGGGGACATCTGGGTTAATTCACTAGAAACTCCTGAATCTTCATATTCCCCTGAACATTCTGAGACTGCAAAAGTGGCCCATGAGCAGCTAGTATTCCATCCTTGCTTGAACACAAGGCAGAGGACTCTAACTTGCAGGAAATCTGTACATTCTTCCCAAAGACCTACCACAGACATTTCCATGAGCTTTCAGATCAATAACTAGGGTAAAGCCATGACATAATCCAGCTGAGTAAATGTGAGGTCTGCCAAGAGAGGAAAGAGATTACATGTTGAAGAAACTTTAGGACCTCGCCAATATATATGCACTCATATGCACTCACAGGAATTGAGACAGTACTTATTAGCTGGAATCTGTCAGTCCTGGATCAATGCAGAGGTAGAGGAAGTTATATAGGGAAGAATGTATTGCTATGGAAGCATCCTCCTATGATACTGAATTCCTCGCCTGGCAGGGACTACAGAAGACAGTATAACACAGAAGTAGAGTGGTTCTTGTAAACTTGGAAAAAAATTATAGTCTGCACTAAGTAGAAATAATATGGCAAACAGTAGAGAGAGGGATCATAGTGTCAGAGAAAGGGATGTTCTAGAATGTCTATACTGCATAGAGCCAAAAAACCCATCAACCCAATGTTCCATGGGAGGACATGTCATTTAATAGTGTCTCAGTGGAATCATTGAACATCTCAGCAGTGGCTACCCTCTATAGGCTAGAAATGTTACAGAACTAGGCTCTTATAACAATAGCATTGACAAGATCATAGAACAAATGAATTAGGGAGTAGCATTTAACTATCAGAAACATAATCAGTACAATTATCATAATAAGCTGCAATGTTGGAGTGGCAGCCATGAGGCAACCTAGAGCTAAAGAATGGTTAGAATGCAGTTCCTAGAGGTCAAAATAGATGCACACTCCTCCACAGATAATGTTTAATATAGAAAAGCCAAAGAAACCATGGCTAGATCATCAGGAGATTGAGACAGCCTTGACAATAAAAAGATAATCTCCTACCCTGTTTCTGGACCTGAGTCAATACTCAAATCCAGAACCTATTGAGTAAAGGAGAGGCCAGGTCCCAACAAGGTTTGGATCTCAGTACATCATAACAAATGGCTATGGTAATGATTCCTATAGACCTTCACCAAGGGACCTACTTATATAACCAGATTCTAGGGAAGAGACTATCCAAACATTCTGAGGCTTGTGAGACATAAGTCTGAGTTGACACTACTTCGTGACTTGAACACCATTATAACATTCTTTTAAGGTAGGGGCATATGAGAACAGATATCATGTAGTCCTAGCTCAGATACAACTCTCAATGATCCAGTGAGTCTGTGGACTCACCCACCAATAATTTCTTCAGTCTTTAAACGTATAATTGGAATGAATATATGTGGTAGTTGGCAGAACCTCCACATTGATTCCTTGGCCTGTGGGATAGGAGATATCATAGTGTAGAAGGCCAAGAAAGTAAATAAAAAGCATTATCACACTCTGGGGAATGCAGAGATCAGTACTACACATAAAGATTTAAGTGAGGCAGGGTCGTGGTCTCCATCATATTCATATTTAATTCATCTCCTTTAGTTTACCAGATGTGCCCCTATGAAAGCCAAATAGATACTAGAAGATGAAAGTGGACTACCATAAATTCAATGAGGTAGTCATCCCAATTGAAGTTGGTTCACAGATGTGATATCTTTGCTAGAACAGATTAATGTAACCTTAGATACATGGTATATGATCATCAAACTGGAAAATTTACACTTTTCTATACTTAAAAGGAAACTAGCTTAGAAACAAATCACATTCAAGAGGGGCAGACAAGAATATACAGCCTTGTCCTGGAACTATGTTAATTCTCCCACTGGGACCTAGACCATCTGAGTATTCAGAAGAACATTTGACCACTACATTGATATCCCGCTAATTGGATCAGTGAGTGAAAACTGGCAAGAAGGTGAATAAGAAGATGTTAATAAGACATATGAGCTGCAGAGTAAAATTAATCATGATGATTCAGAATTCTACAACAGTGTAGCTTTTCAGAGAAAGTGGTCTAGAGCATGACAGGTTATCCTCTCCAAAATAAAAAAAATAAATAAATCATTGCCTCAAAAATGTAGTAGCCTCTGTGGATTCTGGAGATAACATAAACCATACTTGGGAATATGCCTGTAGTCCATATACTGGTAATATAAGAGGCTGCCATGTTTCATACCTTGTGGACAGAGACATCTGTGGTTAAAATAAATAAGATAAAATAAGTAAAGTAAAGTAAAATAAAATAAAAATTTTTAAAATTTACTTTGTGGAATTATGGTCAGACTCAATAAAAGAATCACAATATTGACTCCCTGATTCTGGAGAAAGTTCATGATATCTGCAGTGGAGACCTATGTACTATTCAGAAAGATATTTCCCAATCTTCAATTGGGCTCAAATACATGCAGAGCCCTTGAATATGTTGCATTAACTGACCATGTTACCAGAACTACTCATTGTGAATTTGGTTCTCTTTGACTCACCAAATCCTAGAATTGGATGGGCCCAATAGCAATTCAAAATAAAATGGAAATGGTATACCTGGCATTCTCAGGCATTAACAGTGCCACAGGACACTAGTAACCTGAACAAATATGCAATAGAGATGGTTGTCATCCACTATTATTGTACCAATGCCTCTTCCTCAGAGTATGTGTGTGTGTATGTATGTACACATGTATACAAGCACATGAACACAAGCACATGAACACATACAGACATATCCTTATTGGAAGATATCCCATGGGTGCCTGGGTGGCTCAGTGGGTTAAAGTCTCTGCCTTCAACTCAGGTCATGATCCCAGGGTGCTGGGATCAAGCCCCCTGTCGGGCTCTCTGCTCACAGGGGGCCTGTTTCCACCTTTCTCTCTGCCTAACTCTGCCTAACTCTCTGCCTACTTGTGATCTCTGTCAAATAAATAAATAAAATCTTAAAAAAAAAAATGAAAACATCCCATAAGGGCAACTATGGGAAGAAGAAAACAATCTGAGCTTAGTCTCTGCATGTTGGGGGTGGGAGATTCAATATGTGGGAAGTCCATGAAAATGGACTACTGCTACACAGACCACTTTAACATGGCACGGAGTGATATCAGTGAAGGGAAATCCTCCCAATGGGCAGAATTTGTGGTAGGTTACCTGATCATCCACTTTGTGTGGAAAAAGAAGTGACCCATGGTAAGAATATAAGCAGACTCATGAGCAATGGTGAATATCACTTGGATTATTTCTCAAGAGCCTGTAAAAAGAAAAATTGGAATATCAAAGTAAAAAAGAGCCAGGAAAGAAACATGAAGATAGATTTAAAGAAAAAAACACAAAATGTGAAAACTTTTGTACATTGATGCCCTCCAGAGAGCCTCTGCCATAAAAGAAGCAATAAATAACCAAGTAAACAGAATGATTTGGCCAAATGTGGCTGAGATGGAGATAATGCACAGACTCAACAGTATGGGCTGTGATTCACTTATTCACCAAGGCTGATCTAGGTACTGCTGCTGCTGAATGTTCAACGTGCCAACAACAGAGAATAGTGCCAAGCACCTGATACAATTTTCAAGATCAACTAGCAACTTGGTAATAATTGATTACATTGAATGTCTATTCTCTAAAGGACAATGTTTCATTTTAACTGAAATCAACACAATCCCGGATATTAATTTGCCCTTCCCATCCATGTAATTTCATCATGAACCAAGAAGATATGCAGCAGTGGGCTCATGACTATGCATCTCACTGGTCCTATGACGACATCAAAGTCTAGAAGCTCCTAGACTGATACAACTTTAAAATGGTCTTTGAAGAAATATTTGAAGTGCCATCTTAGAAATGATATCTTAGAGAGTATGATGGGACACCATAGCTCAGAAAGTAGTATACATTTTAGATCCATGATCATCCCATGGTATTTTGTCCCCAGTAGACAGAATACATGTGTCTTGGAACTGTGTAGTTGCCCTACTTATTATCACTCTCAATTTCCCACTTGGAGTATCTGTACTTCCTGTTGCTAAAATTTTATTTTCTGTGATTACAGAGCACCTGGTTCCCAGAGGAAACCTGCTTCTTCCTGCTTCTATGAGGACACAGTGAAAGTGCCATGAAATCTTAAAATATGGTTGCCATCTGGTCACTTTAACTCATGGCAGGAAGAGCTAACTCTGATCATTAGGAGAGTGTAGGACTGAAATTACACTATGGGGATAAGGAAGAATATGTATGGCACCCAGATAAGCCACTAAGGAAATTCTTCTTTACTCCCTGCCCAATTTGAAGGTAAATGAATAAGCATGGCAAAATGACAAAGGGCTCAGACCCTTTAGGGATCATAATCTGAGTCACTCTACCAGTTAAACCACCTAGACTAGATAAACAGAGGTGCTAGGTATGGGAAGATGATATCCATAATGGAAGGTACATAAGAGAGATAATGTGTTGAGGTCTTGAGAGTAGCTATAAATAAAAGCGCTCTAGTTATTCCAATCACCTTCACATAAGTTTCTCCATGAAAAGAGATAAGCCAACTCTTCCAGGTGGTGTTAACTTGCCATATGAAGCAAGTGGACTTGAATGACACACAGAGCAGACTATAAAGGATACCAGCACATGATACCTTCAGGACCAAGCTACTTAGCCTCCTGAGGCAACTTCTGGGAATTACCCTCAACCACAGGGAATATTTATGAAATACCAGTTCATAGCCTTTCCATACTGTCCCTGAAAATACTCTAGTTTTGACCTTTAGCTTAAGTGAATCAACATCTACAAAATATTTTATTTTTATTTTCACAATGCATCATAAGTAGCAGAGATAGCTAATGGCTAACAGAATAATTATAGTAGCTACCATTTAGTATTTGCCAGCTCTTTGTCCCAGCACTATGCTGAATATTTTTTTTAATTATCTAATTTAATCATAAAAAAAATGGATTATACTATCCCATCCTAGTTAGGAGAGAACTATGGCACAATTAAGTACCATTCTTAACACTGTAATTCCAGGAAGTGCCTACATTTTGAATGCAGGACATGAAACACCAAAGCCTTCACCTTATGTCTCTACATCATACACACAATCTGCAAAATATAAAAAGTACATACTTATATCAGAAGAAAAATAATTTGAATTTAAACTGCCAGAATATCCACTTAAATATGTTACTGGATATACTAAATATAAATATAACAAACATTCTATTGAAAAGGCCCTATGTAGGTATATTGTACTGAACTTAGAAATTGTTCTTGAGGTAGCTGTTTTGCTAATACAAAGAAACACAGAGAGCCAAGCAAACTGAAGAAATACAGCTATATGTTCTAATCAAACAAACAAAAATTATAAAAGCTCAGAAAAAGATCTTGATGAAATATAGAGAAGTAATCTACTTGATAAAGGATTCAAGACACTGGTAATAAAAAAAAAAAAAATGCTTGCCAAACTAGGGAACAGAATGGGTAAACACAGTAAAAACTTCAACAAAGTCATACAAAATACAAGAAAGTGCCAAACAGAATTCCCAGAGCTGAAGAATAATGACTATACTGAAAACACACTAGAAGGGTTCTACAGTAGATTAGAGGAAGGAGAAGAAAGGATAAGACAGCTCAAAGAGGGCACAGTGGAACTCACACAATCAGATCAGAAAAACAACAACAACAACAACAAAAAGAATTTTAAAAAAGTGAAGATAGCTTAAGAAACATAAAACATCAAATAGACTAATATTCTCATATATGACTCCCAGAGGAAGACAGAGCAAAAGGGATAGAAATCTTATTTGAAGAAATAATTGGCTGAAAACATCCCTAACCTGGGGAAGAAAATAAGACATCCAGATCCAGGAAGCCCAGAGAGTTGCAAATGAGAGAAAACAGAGACACACAACATTACGCATTATAATTAACATGTCAAGAGTTAAAGACAAGGAGAAATTATTAAAAGAACAAGAGGGGGAACAATTTTTGTTATATATGAAGAAAACCCCAAAAGACCATCAGCAGAATTTCCAGCAGAAACTTTGCACAATAAATGTAAAGGGCTGAAAGGGGTAAGGGGAAAGAAAAAAGAGCCCTGCCAACTAAGAATACTCTAATCAGCAAGACTTTCATTCAAAATTAAAAGGAAAACAGTTTCCCAGACAAACAAAAGCTAAAGGAATTTATTACATGAAGCTGGCCTTAATAGAAGTGTTGAAGTGTCTTCTTTAAGCTAAAGAAATGGCACTAATTAATGACAAGAAAACATAGGAAAGTAAAAATCTCACTCGTAAAGATAAACTGATAGTAAAGGTAGTGAACTAATCATTTATAAAGCTAGCATGAAGATTCAAAGATAAAAGTAATACAATTAACTAAAGCAACAATAATTATTTAAGGGATACACAAAATAAAAGACATTGATTGAATGTGACATCAAAAACATAAGCTGCGGGAAGGGGATTAAAAGTGGAGAGTTTGGAATAAGTTCAAACTCAAGTTGCAATCAACTTAAAATCAACTGTTATACATATAGGATGTTGTATTTGAACCTCAAGGTAACCACAAGGCAAAAACCTATAGTAGGTTCACAACAGAAAATGAGAAAGGAATCTAAACTAATGCTAAAGAAAATCATCAAACTTTAAGAGAAGAAAAAAGGAACAGAAATAAACTACAAAAAGCCAGAAAACAATACAATGACAATAAATACAACCTATCAACTATCACTTTCAATGTAAATGTACTGAAGTCTCCAATCAAAAGACACAGAATAGCTGAAAGGATTTTTTTTAAGTTCATTTAGATGCTATCTATAGAGACTCACACACTGACTGAAAGTGAAAAGGAATAGAAAAAGATATTCCATGCCAATAGAAATTAAAAGAAATGTGGTGTAGCTATACTCACATTAGACAAAATAGTATTTAAAACAAAGATTGTAGTAAGAGACAAAGATGGACATTGGGCATTACATAATTATACAAAAGTCAAACCAACAAGAAGATGCAACATTTGTAAATATATATGGCATAAAAACACCTAACATAAAACATGCAACATAAAAACACCTAAGTATATAAAGCAAATATCAACAAATATCTCTAAAGAGAGAAAATAACAGCAATACAATAACAGCGAGGGATTTTAACACCCCACTCACATCAATGGATAGATTATCCAGACAAAAAATCAATAAAGAAATATCAGCCTTAACACATTAGACAAGGTACATGTAATAGATAGTGTACAGAAGATTTCCTCCAAAAGCAGCAGAATACATGTTCTTCTCAAATGCCCATGAAATATTCTCTAGGATAGATCACATATTAAGCACAAAACAAGTTTCAGTAAATTTTAAGAAGACTGAAATCATACCAAGCATGTTTCCTGGCCATAAAGGTATGAAGTTTGGAGTCAATTACAGGAAGAAAACTCGAAATATCACAAATATGTGGATGTTAAACAACATGCTATTGAACAACCCATTGAGTCAATAAAGAAATCAAAGGAAAAATTGTTAACAATATCTAGAGACAAATTAAAATGGAAATAAAACATACCAAAATCTACAGAATGCAACAAAAAAGGGTCTAAGAGGGAAGTTCATAACAATACAGGCCTATTTGAAAGAATGAAAGAAAGAAAGAGAGAAAGAAAAGATCTCAAACAGTCTAACTTTACACCTAGGGAACTAGAAAAAAAGAATCAAAAAAAAAAAGTAGAAGGAAATAGTTAATGAAGAACAAGGTAGAAATAAATAAAATAAAATAGAAAAGATCCATAAAACTAAGAATTGGTTCTTCAAAAAGATAAAATTGACAAACCTTTAGTCTCACCAAGAAAAAAAAAAGAGAGAAAGGGCTCAAAAAAAAAAAAAAAAAGCAGAAATGAAAGAGAAGTTACAAATGATACCACAGAAATGCAAAGGATCATTTAAGAGACAATCAATAATTATATGCCAAAAAATTGGACATCCTAGAAGAAATACATACATTCTTATAATCATATAATATTCTAAGACAATCAGGAAGAAATAAAAAGTTTAAATAGACCAATACTAGTAAGGAGACTGAACGGCTTTACCAGTGAATTCTACTGAACACTTTAATATCTATCCTTCTCAAAATTCCAAAAAATTGGAGGGAACACAGTCAAACTCATTTTATAAGGCCAGCATTACTCTAATATCAAAAGCAGACAAGATACGGTCCACATATATAATGGAGAGAGTCAAGTATCATATGGTTTCACTTACTTGTGGAGCATAAAGAATAACATGGAAAACATTGGGAGATGGAGAGGAGAAAGGATTTGGGGGAAATCGGAGGGGGAGACAAACCATGAGAGACTGTGGATTCCAAGAGATAAACTGAGGGTTTGGAGAGGAGTTGGGAGGGGGGTTGGGTGAGCCTGGTGGTGGGTATTACGGAGGGCACATATTGCATGGAGCACTGGGTGTGGTGCATAAACATGACTTTTGGAGTACTGAAAAAAAATTAAATTAAATTTTTAAAATAGCAGAGAAGGACATCACACACAAAAATTTATAGGATGATATCCCTGATAAACATAGATGCACAAATCTCAACAAAATATTAGCAAACTAAATCCATATTCTGGGGGGATAAAAATAGTTATTTTGTTTTTATTTCCAAACATGAGAACTCCTTGGCCCTGAAATCTTTCCAAATAAAACTTCTTTCCTACTCCTAACACACCAAGTTTATTTTTCTTTATTTTTTTCATTCTCTACCGGTTCAAACTTTACAAGTAGTAAAAATTAAATCTACTTACACAATAAATGAAACTGCAAAGAAAATGTATAATATTTAGAAGGGAGTATGAGGTAGGAAGAATGTTTGCATCTACTGTTACTCAAAATCTTTAAAAAAAAAAGATTGAAAAATTTTATCATATAACACAGGTATGATTCTACTGCATACTTTATTTTTTTAAGGTTTTATTTATTTATTTGATAGAAAAAGATACAGCGAGAGAGGGAACACAAGCAGAGGGAGTGGGAGAAGGAGATGCAGTTTTCCCACTGAGCAGAGAGCCCAACATGAGCCTCGATCCCAGGACCCTGGGAACATGACCCAAGCCAAAGGCAGATACCTAATGAGCCACCCAGGTGCCCTTCTACTATGTCCTTTATAATAGATATGAATAAAGCAGCTGAAGCTTGAATTGTGTCACCAGTTTTTTGGCCAGTGAAGAGTAAGACAGTACCCTACACTCCTGTTCTACACTGAACCTTCCTAATCATTTGCTGCATTCTCTTAAAAGTATTATAGTTGTTTATTCTTTATTTATGGTCTCTCTTTCATAGATGATATTGTGGATATGTGGGATAATTATTTGCATGTTTGGAATAATCTAAAGAGTTCCAAATAAGTAAGGATATGAGACACAAAACAGGTATGTTTTAATAGGGAGAAGAATCTACACACACACACACACACTTCAGGATGGTAAACGGGGTTAAGGTAAGGAATCAAATACTCATAGTAGTCCTGGCTTATTTACCTTTTGGGCAAGTTGGCCTATTCTCCCTTTATGAGTTCTCCCATATTGACGAAATCTGTACCTCATTATCCTGCTTAGGGATAGTAGACAAGATCACTGAAAGAAATGGTAATATAATCTTAGGCTTTTCAGCCCAATTCTTCCTCTGATATTATGACATTATGACAGTGCCAAAGAGCTCTGCCTCAACTGAGATGCAGGGCTATGGCAGTGTTACATTTCAGCACCTACGACAGGTCTTTTTAACCACGGAAGACAAAATGACCACCTTGTCCATTTAAAAAAAAAAATCAATTATGAATCAGTATAAGCAAGTTTACATTCAAAAAATAGGTAACTCAATGGAGTGATACTTACTTTACAAAAATAGTTAGCAACTTTTCCAGAAAATAAAAAGCCAGTTCTCTAGAGAATTTAACATTGATATTACCTTGCAGATATTTTGGAAACACAGATGGTGTATAAATTAAGAAATACCTGAACACATAATCAGAAATAATCTTCCCTTTGGTTTTTATTTGGCTGTATTTGTAATAGTAAAGAAAAAAAAAAAACCAACCAACAAACAGTTTCTACATGGCAGAGTAAGTGAAACACAAGATCCTATATTAGCCAAAGAAGAAACCTATTGATTTAATGGCATAAGAAATTACAGTTTTTTTTAAAGATTTTGTTTATTTGACAGAGATCACAAGTAGGCAGAGAGGAAGACAGAGAGACTGGGGAAGAAAGCTGCCTGCTGAGCAGAGAGCCTGATGTGGGGCTTGATCCCAGGCTTGATCCCAGGCTTGATCCCAGGACCCTGGGGTCATGACCTGAGCTGAAGGCAGAGGCTTAACCCACAGAGCCACCCAGGCACTCCTAGGAATTACAGTTTTAATTTAAGGCCTTTGTCCTGCCTTGATGTCTTTAGGAATTGTTTGGACTAATGTTTTGTTTCTTTGTTTTTTGTTTTTGTTTTTGTTTTTTTCTATTTTTATCTCTGAATTTTCTATGAGGCTGTTATTTCAGACAGAAACCAAGAGAGATGGCTTAATATTTTTTTTAACAATTAAGCAATACTTATTAATCAGAATTTGTTGACAATTTTCCAAGATTGTAATTGAGGTTACATAACCTTGCCTTCATTGATAAATGCAAATTGAGTCACAGTGTTCAGGTGGGAAATACCTGATCATAATTTAGAAGGGATGTATTTATTTAACACCCAGAATATTGAACCATATGCTTACATTAGAGAAACAGCTCAAGGTACTCTGTAAGGTTCTCATTTACACCAAGCGTGTTATGTTTCTATGTCTCCCCTCCCCAAGAAGGCTGTAAGTCTCACCTTGGACAGTCCTGCATAACCCTGTTACCTCCACAGTGATCTACACAGAATAGGTTACTGGTGAAGTTGAAATGAAAAATATATTCAGGAGGAATCTAACTCACTATACATTTGAATTTCAATTAAAAAAAAACTTTAAAAAAATATTGACAGTATAGATTTATCAGTATTTTCTTCATTCACCCAATAATATTTATTGAACACCAGGTAGGTGACTTATACTAGGTTTAGGGGATACTATAGTTTCTTCCCTCTGTAAGATCAATAGAAATGGAGAAAGTTATTTAAGCAAGCAATTTCAATAAGTAATAGTATTTTCCTTCTAATTATTTCCATCAAAAAGCGACTCCTTGCTACATACCCTGTAAAATTCAGACCTATCAAGAGCCCTCCTTCTCACTATATATTCTCTGCTCTCTCAAGACATGTCTTTACCTCTTTGCTTGAAGAGAATGTACTTTCACTTCCTCTTCCCCAGACCATCACTGTTTCAGTGTGGAACCTTCTAATTCACTGCTCCCATTTATAGCTCATATTTAGCCCACATTCACTACTTTGGCAGCCCCCCTTAATCCACTTCTTATATAACAATTTGTGTTCACCTTTACCTCTCACAATAGATGTAAGAGCTTTGGATGGCAAGTGCCCTTTTTTATTCATTTCCTCATTCTTCCTATAGGGCCTAGCCAAGTCCCCAAAAGCTTCTTAGATATCAACAAAAACAGCTTTCCGATCTCCACTCACAATTTTATGTCCTTTTGCCCCACAAGGATTCCCTCTGACTGGAATATTCTCTCTGACCAATAATCTTTAAAATATCAATAAAAACTCTTTTAGGCATTATGTTTTGTTATTAATGATGTCCAACACAGGTATTTGTTGCATTGTATCCATCAGAATAATTTTCATTCACCAGGTCTTTTTTTTTTTTTTTCTCTTCAACTAATATATGTAAGTATTCCACCAGTTTGGCAGTAAGAATGATGGCACATGTCTTGCTCTCACAGAAGTCGCAATCCAGTGAAGAATAGAAGAGAAGATAGGTATAGACATTACCAGTTAAGACCAGACTAGACAGTGAGGGAGACAAAAGTCAAGAAAGCCAAACCTTTTAGCCTCTGCACAGGCAACCACACATTAAAGCCACACAGACACATCTTGTCTAAAACTGAACTTGCTTCACCTCTGCAAAAGTTGCTTACAGCTCTGTAACTAACCCAGAAGGAATCCCCTAGACTCCAAATGTTTTATAGCTCATCTAATTAGGACAAAGGCAGCAGCTCAAGAAACAGGATATATACCTCCCAGTCAGAATGGTACAGGAGCTGTCCCTCAGGCTGCCTAAGGCATACAGCAAGAACAGAAAATATAAACACAGTCATTCTGGCATGCTGGGATTTCTGAAACATGAATTTTGCAGACATGTTTCAAATCCAAACTTAATTTTCTCCTATTGTTTGTGACACTTTGGCCCTAACCTTTGTATCCATTTGCTAAGGTTTCAGGACTCTCAGACAAATTTCAGTAGTGATAGTGATCTAAACAAAATATTATTATTATAAACCTGCTAATATTCAGAAGTATTAAAAATGTACTGCTTTCATGCATAGAGCTGATATTCAAGTTTCCATCCAGTAGAATTCTGGCTTTGAATTGCTTTCTGAGAAAAAAAGATGGATTTTGCATAACATTAATTCCTTTTCCATTCCTCTTTAGACCAACTGTTTCCTCTTACAATATGACATGCTGAGAACCAGTCTGTGATCTTGATATGGAATATTTTCCTTAACACTAATAATCAATCTATATAAGAGTTAACTTACTTTCCAAAGGTTATTTCTACTATGTCTCAAAACAAATTAGCATTATAATTACCCAGCCACCTCTCATCATTAACATTGTGTTATTTAACTAAATATGAAATGCCTACTTATCTAAAATATCTACTTACCAAATAATTAGAAAATATTAAATAAAGACCAATTATGCTAAACATAACTTAATATTTTATAACATGAAAAGTGCTAAGGGGAAGCCTTGGAAATCTTCCAAGCTGTCATAATGAATATATATCATTGTACAGTATTACAGACATAAGATGACATCTTAATCTTTAAGTAGTATCGTCACCTACAAATATCTATTTATTCCATTTATTCTTGTTCCAAAGTTACTGGCATAAACTAATTATGTTCACTAATGTTTTAATTCTTCATAAATAAGAGTTTACAGTATCTCTCCATGAGATTTCAAATTGCTTGGTTTTTTCATTCATTAATATTTACAGACATATAGTAAATTTCTTTGCATAAAAATGTAAACAAGCTTTACTTTTTGGTCCATTTCCAAGTGGTATTAAGTAGTACTGTAAATTATCTTCTACAAGTTTCAGATAACCAAACTAAAAGGCTCAGTTCATGATAAAAATGGAGACAATTTGTGGATTAACTGAGAAATAGTTGAAAAACAGCCACCCAAAAACTATAACTACTATGACATCTATCTTCTTGGTGTTCCTATAATTTCTTTAAAACCCTATCTAGAGTTTTATAATTCTAATTTGACATTTGAAATTTGTTTCACATCTTGTGAACTTTTTCAAATTTTCCTCATTCTAAGAAACATCTTCATTCTCACAGAAGGAAGCTCTGTATTCCAAACACAGCAATCAGCAAACAGTATCTTTTAGTATCTTTCAAACATTCAGCAAATAGTATCTGAAGCATAGGCAACTGGAACCAACTAAAAGAAATTCATCAAGGCTTAAAGTGTCAAGTACATTAAGAGAAAGTTAACAAGGAACATTGAAACTCACAAAGAACACTTACAAAGTTAGGCTCAAGTTTTCTTTCAGTTGGTTCTAGAGTTCACCATACTTTCCCCCTAATAGGCAGCCTCTTTCCTTACCATCATTACTGAGAATTTAAAGATTTCAAGCTCAACCAAGGAATGAGGGCAGATTTTTGCTCAGGACCCCCATTCACTCTTTTTTGGGGAAATTTTCCTCCAAAATGAAATATTGCAAATAAAAGTACCTGTCTGTAATTAACCATATTGTTTCCAATGTCAGAATTAACAGATGTCCTATGAATTCCTTTCAAAAACTAAAAAAACACCTTTGGAAATTCTGTGGGTTTCATTCCACAATTGTGTCTATTGCTGAATTTTTGGAATCTAGAACACAAAGCAGGAACCAGGACGATAAAAACCAATAAAGTGGACACAAGTTGGATGTGCTACAGTAGTAAGCAAGGAGCCACAGACCACATTCTAGATTATCAGGGAAGATTTAGATCAAAAGAAGGAAAGATATGGGACCCAGAGTTAACAAGGGAAGTATTATTACTAGAGACATCAAAGAGTGGGAAGACATACAACAGATCAAATTGACATGGATCTATAATGTGACACGGTTCTGACCTACGTGAAGTCTGGCAGGCATCTCCCCTGATATTAATCATTCATCTCCCACCTCTCTTAAAGGTACACTACTGCCTTTTAGTGGTTCTGTTCATGAACTACATGGGCACTTGATCCTGACATCTGCTGTAGAGCTATAGAGGGCCTTCTGAAGAATGAGGATAAATCAGAGGTCACCGGTCATACTCTAATCTCTTTGTTTACTTCCAGAAGCATTTTGAAGTGGTAGACTCTTCACAAAATCTCTATCAGCTGTAATACTGAAAGTCATTAAGACTTAACTGCTTTGTAATTCTATGAAAACCATACATAAGAATATTGGAATTTCAGAGCCTTGAATTTCATAAAAAATAGGTGTTCAAAGCTATTGCCATTTGTTCTAAATGTAGTTGCTAAGGTAATTATTATCTTAGGTCACAGTAGAGGCTTATATTTTTCCTTCTGAAATTTTTTATTTTGGCTATTTCTTACTTTGTATACTAGTCTCTCTCCTTCCCTTTCTAGTCTCTCCTCTAATATCATTATAGAGTTCACATTAAATATAGAAATAAAGAGATTTACTGAGTGCCCACTTTCTATACGTAAAGTAGTGAGGAATATGAACATAACTACAATTAATGATAGCTAGTATTCTTTAGGCACTTTCTATGATTTTATTTAATTCTCATAAAAACTCTTTGAAGCAATGCTCTTTATGGTGCCCTTATTTTCTGATTGAGGAGTTAAAACAGAAATTTTGAGTAACTTGCCAAAGTTTACTCAGATCAAGTACGTGATTGGTTTATAGGATTGCTAAAACATTTTTTAACATTACATGGAATAATAAATGTCTAAATTATTATACGTTAAGACCAAAAGAGAAATCTCATAAGAAAGTATATGATGCATTAGCAAATGAATTTTGCAAATATCTTGATACTATAGAATTGTATAAAATTTCAGTATTTGGGAACTGTGCGTGGTCTGTTTAATCAGGTCAGAGACTCAGTAAGGAACCGAAAGAGAATAAAGCTGGAAAAGCAGTCTGGTATCTGGTTGTAAAAGAGGTTTTATGTTTTGTTTCTTTCTTTCTTTTTTTCAAATCTAAGTACTTTAGGATTTTATATACAATGTGGTATCCTTGAAAGTTCTTGAACAGAGAGTGACACATGCCATGATCAAGGCATTTTTTAGGACAATGAATCTGGCAGTAGTTTGCAGAACAGATGCTCAGAGGAGAGGCTCATAAAGATGGAACAATTGTAAGATCGACGTAGTTTTTTACTCATAAAGACATAAGAACTTGAATTAAGGTGGAAGGAGGAAAGAAGACATGGCTAGGAATGATGTACCAAAGAGAAAACAAGATTGGTCATTGAATATAGGTCATGAGGAAGAACGAGGCAGTGCAAATGACTGAAGATTTGAGTCCGGGAAATAGGCAAGCAGGAAAAGAAGCGGTTTGGGGAAAACTGGGTTTGAATCTCCTCGCTTTGGTGAGACATAGACTGCAAATCCCCTTAATGCGGTATTATAGGCCACTAAAAAAATTCAGTTCACCAGAACAAAGAGCAGACAGAGGATCAAAAGAATGCCCCTACTCAAGGCTAGAGGGAAACAGCAACTGATGTATGCATTTATTATAACTTTTTGTATTTATTTATCAGGTTTTATTTATGTTTTATTTACTATTTATTATTTATTTATTTGAGAGACAGCATAGGCAGAGAGACAGACAGAAAGAGAGGGGGACACAGGCTCCCCATTGAGAAGAGAACCCAATGCAAGGCTCAATCCCAGGACCCCGGGATCATGACCTTAGCTGAAGGCAGAGGCTTAACCCACTGAGCCACCCAGGTACCCCTCTTATTTACTATTAAAAAAAAAAAAAAAAGATGTTCTACACCTACTGTCCAGTAACATTGTGATAATTTATTGTGTATTTAGCACTATCTTCTAATCCTGTCAATTACTTTCCAAGAAGCAACCAGAATTAAATTCTTACATATTGGAAGTTAATCCACATATTTGGCCTCCTGTCAATCAACCTTTTTTGTAATCAGAAAGGAAATGAGAAAGCCCTGCAATCCCCTTCTAGCATGCTCTTACAAGTGTGCCCATCCAAAGGGGAAGCCAGCTGAAAGAAGAGACAACAAACTCACTCAAATGACTGAGCATGCACATGCCCTCTGATTTTAAAAGCATTCAATAAAATTGTACTATGAATAACGCTAATAAAGTGAGCAGATAAGTACCTGAATACTATTTGTTTCTTGTAACGAAATGACAGCACTTCCCATCTATCAAAGTTGCAGCCAATATTTTATGACTCACAACTATAAGGCTGTATATAAAATATGCAGTTTCATGGAATATGATTAAGCCAATACTTATCATTGCCCCATTACGTGAAGGAAAGCAAGTTGATAAATTCTGTAAGAATCCTAACAGGATTAACACTGCTTCTTCAGCTTGTCAGGCAGGAGTTGAGATTTATAAACCTCTACCCTTGAAGGAAGCAAACTAGAATCAAGTAATTCTGTAGTTACCTGTCAAGCACAGTCAACTCCATGCAATCTGCATTATGTAGATTTTATAGAATTTCTGAGTCTGAGAACTGGGTCTTCATGAGCATCAAAGTCTTTTACAGATGAGAAAATCAGTGCTTAGAAAATGACAGCCCCAGTTTACCCAGTCAGTTGGAAAATGAACCAAAATTCGACTAACTATAGTATTTTCTACTAGAGAGCCAAAAGCATGGGACTCTGGTTGGAATGCATGCATTAATTCTTTATTTTCATCTGATTGGCAATTTTTACTAAATGGTTCTAATAAAGCAATCATTTAGGGTTTTTTTTATTTTAATTTTTTTTTCTAATTACGAGCCACTTAATAATGACATGATTTTAAACATGGCTATTCTTTCTCCAGTGTTTCTAGAAGCAGATCAACAGCACCCCCCTCAGAATCACACCTCAATGATTGTGCCCAAGTCATCAGTTCTTCTGTCTATAAGACAGAAATCATCATCCCTATCTGAAAGCTACTCTTTTGCTTTTTTTTCCCCCCTTTAGTTCTAACGTGCCTAGAAAAGCTACTTCTGGAGTACCTTATTTCAATTTATGAAACACATGAAGCAACATATTTTCATTCAAAATATTTTTTCTGTCTAACAAGAATGTATGTACTGCACTTAGATTCTCAAAAGCCAGAATGCTCAAAAGAAGAGTATATTTTACCTTGAACATAGGTTTTAGACCAAGGAAGACTGGCTGTTGAGAATAGAGACAGGCTGAAGGAAAGTTGTAAAAGTCTAAGGAAGACAGGAAAATAATTCAGAATACCCACCTTCTCTGGTCACTTTTTAAAACTACTTTGAAAGCCCTGAGTATTATTCATAATGTTGAGTTTATAGCTTGATAACCAGTATTTATCTCTGCAAAATACTTTAACTCAGTATGCAGGAAAAATAATATAAAACATTTCCCCCATCGAGATTATATTTTCTATATGCTGAGGCTAAACTATGGAATAAGGATATGCAAGACACAGGAAACATTTATGCTTCTTGGATCACAACCACTTTCACAAGAGAAGGAGAAATGATTCCATGTGTTTTCATTTCTACTTCTCCTCTGAAGGACTTTTGAGCAAGAGATTAGAAGACCACCTGACTTCCTAACTATGCCTTCAAATCCTACAAGTAGAACAAACCACTGCTGAGCCATCAGATATCATGGCTCTACAGATATCATAGAACTGAGCCCTCTGTCTTCCGCACACTCAAAAGCTTCACAAATTGAGAGGGCTATTAATAAATACCCCCCTTCTTTGAGCTGGAAGGGAACTGGAGCTTAGCCACACAAGCACAGAACACTTACGATCCAAAAAGGATTCGCAGTGATAAAAAAAAAAATCACAACAAATGATGTAAATTTAATTTCTTGACTTTGCAATTATTGCTTGACTGGAATTATCTTAAAGGTATTATCAGATACACTGGTATTGCATATAAGCCATAAGACATTCAGAAAGTGGCTTATCTGTAAGACTGTGTATTAGAAACAATTTTGGTGTGTATTTAAAGTTCCAAAAATTTCCAGCTGAAAAGCAGGCACATTTTTCTCAGGTGGGAACATAATTCCCACGTTTCAAAAGTCCAGGGGAAAGCCCTTCCCTGATAAAGACTATGCTCAGGATGGAAAGATTGAAGGACAGAACAGAAGCTGATGGTATTAAAACTGGAAGACAGTGTACAGGTGGCATAATGTCTCAGAAAACTGATGGTAGGGACGTCACATTGCATTAGCTGAATAGATCAAAAGATGAAAGTGCATGGAGCACTGGGAAAAAGATATTATCGTACCAAAAGTTCACTGATATTCAAAATCACAGATTTGCCCTGTATCAGCAAAGACACAAAGGCCATTCTATTCTCAAGTCTCTCTCTCTCTCTCACACACACACTCACACACACACACACACACACACACACACTTTGTATAATTTGTCTTCCAAAGGGGAATCATCACAGTTGTCATTTCCATGGACTCTTAAGTAAGTCTGGGTACCACATACTTCACTGCTCCATATTTAAAGACTGGCAACCACAGAGGGATGTTAGATGGCCAAGGAAGGGAAACAGTTTACCTTGTTAACGATAAGCACATGGTGAGTAAATTCTCTACATTTTACATAGCACATGGTGATCACAGTTTCCAGAAGAGCTTCCCAAATCTCTATAATGGAAACCTGACAATAAACAATCATGCTAGGAAATAAGCCCATACCTGCTAATTCACCATCAAAACCATGTTCACAATTCTACTGAAGTTACACTCGTTACAGAATTCTCTTGTGGTCTCAATGGGCAGCTTTGATTCTGAGAGTTCCAACTAGTCTTTTAAAGAATCTCATCTCAGTTTATTCAGTAGTTTGAAAAGTGACCATTTGATGGATTTAGTAAAATAACTGTAGCATCATTGCTATAGTGTTTCATCTACAGATATTTTAATACTTTTCATAGATGATGTCAAAATACTAATGAATGCCAACCCAACCTTTACCCACCTTTCAAATCACTCTTGTTGCCCAGGAATTCCTTATAGTTACTTACCATACTTTGGTATTATTGTTATTTTAATAATGTGTGGAGTTTTGAAACACCTGATTTACCCATTTCTCTCTCTCTCTCTTTTTTTTCTTTTTTTTGTATGGCCCAATTTAGTACTCTGGATCACTAACATTTGGCAAAAATGAGGTTTTGGTTTTAAAAGAGCAGGATATGATTTACTTTGCAGTATGCATAAATTACAATTTAAATTTCATTATTTCTACTTTATTTTGACTTTCAAGTCCTAAGAAAATAACACCAACAATAATTTTAAGTCAGGTTCTAGAGCTTTGGCATTAACTCTTTGTTATTAACACTTAAAAATCTACATTTTGATATATACAGAAACGTTAACAAACTTTCTCATTCTCTTATTTCTCCCCTCCAGTAAAACTCATTGAATTTAAATACATGTATGTTTAATTTATTGCCAGTTGTACCCAATTTTATGAAAATAATGTACTGAAGTGTAAAAGACAGCAAGATTTTTTAAGGCATACTATTAATTCAGAAATGAGATAAACTTACATTCTTAGCTTTTTAAAGAAATACAGAATATTTCCAAAAACTCATTTTTATGTGTGTTATCCACCCACCTCTTTCCTGTTTCTCTTTAAAGCCTAATAAGGAAAATTGACTTTAAGCTTTGTCATTTCAGCCTAAGGTACTAAAGGCAGCCAACATTACTATTGTTGCCATATCTGTCTTTCTCTTTATTATACAAGTATATCGATGATGTAATTGCAGAAGTTAGGGTTTCCTCGAGGTGTTGGAGCACAAGGATTTTTTTAGACTGCCTCTTTCAGCCCCATAGAACAATTGTGAAACGGAACCAAGTATACAATTTAAGCAATTCATCTCTTGAAAGCAAATCTGCAGGATCTTCATCTTGATCAAGAGCTGGAAATGCAGAACCACTAGTTAAGCTCAATTTGCTCCAGACTGATGCTGAGCTGGAAAAACACTTCAGGGACATCGTGCTAGTCCATGGCATTTTGGCTTTTAACCCCTTCTTAGAAGCCCTCAACTTTTCTGTTTGGCTCTAATTGTATCTCCAAAGCCAGGGGATTAGGAAATATCCCAGCCTTTTACCCCAGCCCTGTTTGTCCGTGAGCCAATATTCCTCTGAAAGTTGAGTGGAAACTAAGCAATCATTCATCATTCTGCATTTAAAATAAAGCAGCGATTGAGAAGTTCGTGATCCCACACTGAGCCACCCATATTAGAAACATTGAAGAGCTGAACATGTACAAATGCATCTACTACACTAGGAGAACCCCCAAGGTTGTGATTCAAAGTGCAAACAAAAATAAACAAGAAAATACAGACACAGATTTACATGCAGATGAGGCAGCGCATACAGGGAGAAGAGAACATACCTGAGGGATTCTCCTTTAAAAAAAAAAAAAATGGTCCACACCAGCTGGGCTGTTTCTCCCCTCCTTTCGGAGTGTATATGTTTTCCTTTCAGGAAGAACACTTGGAATCCTGTTTCCAGTCTGCTTTCCTTTATTCAGCCACCAATGCTTAGAGCAGGAGAGGAGGCTGTATCCCTGCGATCAAGTGCAATCAGGCGTGCCTTTGGTCTGCAACGGTGTCTGTTCTTGTTAATTCTACCGTGCTCCCGGGCGGCAGCCTCCAAAGCAATTTTACAACTTAGCTGCTGGCATAGAACTGCCTTTCACTCTCCTCATTGCCAAATTCCTTCGGCAGCTCGTTCCTCACCCCTGTCTCTAAGAAAGCAAAACGGGCAGTCTCCCGTGCCTTAAGGAGCGCCAAGGTTCATCAACAATTGAGGCGAAGAGGCATCACGGCTAAGTGCGTGCAGGGAACTTCGCACAGCGCAGCCCCGGCGGCGGCTGCTTTGGGGAATGCAGCACAGACGCTGCGATCCCCCAGCCTCCTCTGCCCAGAGCGCCTGGACTCCCTCTGCTGCCGCCCCTGCTGCCGCACAGAGCAGCTCCTCCCGGCTGAGCCACACCAGCCCCTGCTCACGGGAGATGCATCGTTGGCGCTGCCAGGTGTGGCGGCGTCACCACCGCACTGACAGCTAACTGTGGGGTGCAGCTTCATCGCTGGGGAAAACGCCTGGACGCCTGAACTCCTCAGCCTTTTTTTTTTTTTTTTTTTTTTTAAATCTCGGAGTGATGACCTAGGAGACAATTGTACGGCCAGTTCCGCTAGCCCTGTGTGCAGCCTCTTTGATAACATGGATAATTTAATAATTACCGGTTTGGACGTAGCTGGCTGTGCTCGGAATCATGAAAAGTACACTGCACACAGTATAATTCCCAAAAAGCTACTGAGAGGCAGCTAGCAGGACCCTGTGTTTGGAGAGCGGAGAAGCTGGTATCTCATCCCAGATGGTTTTCTCCTTTTTAACCTGTCAAAAGCCATTTGAAGGTGATTCTTGGAAAAAAAAAAAATGTGAATTAAAGACACATACACAAAGTGGGAAATGGAAAACTTACTGTGATGCAAAGGGTTTGCTTCTCACTTAGAAATAACGTCTTCCCATTTGATGTTAATGTTCTAAAGATCTGGCTAGGAGTTGGATGGGCTTGCTTTCTTCTTTAGTTTTGCTGAGTCGAGGAGGTGGAGGGAGTAACAGCTCCCACTTTCCATCAATAAAGCATTTTCTATCCTCTAACCCTCCTGTTGAAACAAACAAACAAAAAAAAGTACTGGATCTTTAAATAGAGGCTTAAAGAAGCTCAGGTTCTAGAATAATTTACAGATTTTAGGCTGCATCTGGTCTGTTGGCTCTCTTCTGTCTCCTTTTCCCTGTCTTTAAGAAAATAGATGGATGTTTCCAGGACTGAAAAAGAGTCAACTATTATTAGTTGAGATCGAACAGGAGAAGAAACATACACGTGGATTTGTGTGGCATTTTTCAGTACATTTAAGGATGACTATGCCGTGACCAACTTTAGAATTGACTCTACCTTACCTAAATATTTAATATATAATAACGGACAGCAAAATGAACAGCTAAGCCTGATAGAGCATTTTTGGCAAAAACTTGCAGCGAAACACATTCCACCCACTATCCTGTGACAACCAATAAATAGTTATCTCTGTGATTAAAAATAATTCTCCCCTATTTAACACAATCTATGGACCAGGTGCCAACCGCTGAGCACCCCCACCACCACCACCACCATCCATTCCCAGCTCTCAGCCCCACCTTTAGCTCACAGCAGCACAGCTTCCTCAACCTGCTGCTCAAGTGACTGTTAATGGACTTGAGCAGCTGCTCAAGGTCTAATGAGCTGCATCTGGGGCTCACAGTGGGGCAGGGCAAACCCTGCCTTCAATAGCACCAGAGCAGTGAGCAGGACAAAGCTCTGCTGCCCCCGGCTGTAAGCACTCAAGAGTAGCACAAGGGAAACTGACAGACCTAAAAGTAGATGAGACAAGAAAACTGGATGTTTTTATACAGAAAAATTCAGGCTAGCCAGTACACGGTTTTGAAGAATGCCTTCAAAACACAGAGGGAAGAACACCTATTTACAGAGGCTACTGCTTCTTTTTTTAGTGTGCGATGCCCAGAACAAAGTGCTGGAGCTTTGCTCAGCGGAGAGCTCCCAGCACCCAGACCAGGGCAATGGAGGTACGTCCTCAGTAAATTAGGATACAATGTCAGTGGTTTAAATGTTAAAGTCTATCTATAGAAGGAAATCCAAGTAAGATGATTCTATTCCTGTGTGATTCTCAGAATGTGTGTGTATTGTGATGAAAAGAGATGTGTTAGTATTGCTCTAATTCAAATACTCTCATTGAGGAAATAACAGGGGTGGTGATCAACAGTCTCTGTTTTTAAGAAGAAATGTTTCATGAAGGCTCCAAAGTCAGTGTGTGTTCTGATAAATGCACTGTTTAGCTATAATCATCAGGATTCTGGTTATGTATTTTATTTTTTTAGATTTTTATTTATTTATTTGACAGATTACAAGTAGGCAGAGAGGCAGGCAGAGAGAGAGGGGAAGCAGGCTCCCCGCTGAGCAGAGAGCCTGATGTGGGGCTTGATCCCAGGACCCTGAGATTATGACCTGAGACGAAGGCAGAGGCTTAACCCACTAAGGCACCCAGGTGTCTATGTATTTTAAAATAGAAACTATTTGCATCTCCGAAAGTGGCAGAAATCATGGATCTGAGGGACACCAGCTGCTAATAAAGTATGTCACTACTAGAGAGAGTGACAGAGCTTTATGATTTCATTGACCTGCAGGGACACCAAAATCCCTAACAGAATTTCCACCTGCTAAGTACCTGATTTGAATAATGGATGATCATAATCATACGAAGACAGCAATAGATTAGCATTCTACACCTTCTTATCAATAAGACACATTCCATTTTCGCAAAGAACTTTTCACATTCTTGAATTAGCAACATATAACAACACAGGATAAGAAGTCAGTGATTTCCATTTATACACTTTCATCTCTAGAAGTATGTACCTGCCCTAAGCCTTACTCACAGATTCATTAAGACAGGAAGATAACTTCTCCTTTAAATCTTCAAGCAGTGCTTTCAGGAGGAATAGACCTCTAGGGTACCGTTCATCTCCCATATCCCAAGACATAAGGTGGGACACATCATTTGTCTCATTGGTTCAGGTGGGAGAAGACCAAGTGTCTGGGTCACTGGTCATTTTTTCTCAGTAGTAAAGTCTAACTAAACCAAAAATATCAAGTAAAAGGACTGTTCTTGTATAATTCTGTTACTGTCTGTGCATTTGGCTTTCAGCAATAGAAGAATTCTCAAAAACGCAGAAATTAACCTTATATGTATTGAATTGTATTTTCAGCTTTCTAGAAAACCTTGCTCTTTATTTTAGGCAACAGGTAACCAGTCACTGGACCTCACTATTTAGAAAAGAAAAAAGAAAAACTGAACAGTCAGGGGCTCCCTGTACCCATTTAAATGTATTAATGAAATGGATGATTGTCAAGATAATCAAAGACAAAAACATCATGACGTCAAAAAGAGCAAGTTGTTGTTTCTAGCTTTGTATAACTGAATAATGTATAGGGGAACAAGTATTTGGAAATAAAGTATCATATGGAATTTGGAAATTTGACAAAATGTTGATTTTGTGATAGCAAAGCAGATACTAAGCTCTATTTTTGAAGTTTTCCATTAAATGGAGTCACGTAAAAAACGTACCTTTGAAAGGAAATCACCATGTATAACTTTGGAGACCAGGTCATGCAAGGGCCTACAGCTTCCTCTTTGCCCACTCTCTTTTGGTTTGCTCACTCTGAGAAAAGTTAGCTGCCAGGTCACAAGGACACTCAAGCCATCTAGAAGGAACCCCCAGAACAAGCAACTAAGGTCCCCTGCCCAGAGCCAGATAGGAACTGAGACTTCCTCCCAACAGTCATGTGAAAAGGCCATGTTAGAAGCTGACCTTCTACCCACATTCAAGCTCTGAAAGGATGACAAGCCCTGCTGAGTGAAACCCCCTGAGAAACCCTGGAGCACAAACACCCAGCTAATAAGACACGTTTGTTGTTTAGAAGAAGAAGAAGAAGGAGAAGGAGGAGAAGGAGAAGAAAAGAAAGAAAAACTAAAAAAGAAAGAAATATGCCATTAAAATTTCCAAATGAGAAATTAGATTGACTAATCTTCAATTTGTGGATTAGGGGGCACTTAAGTGTCTTACGATGTAATGTTTTACTCCTTCAAAGGGGTACATGCACTCATATGTTTATAGCAGCATTATTTACAGTAGCCAGCTTATGGAAGCAGCCCAAGTATCTTGGGTTTTGGTTGTTTTTTTTTTTTTTTTTAAGATTTTATCCAATTATTTCACAGACAGAGATCACAAGTAGTAGGCAGAGAGGCAGACAGAGGAGGAAGCAGGCTCCCCGTGGAGCAGAGAGCCCGATGCGGGGCTCGATTCCAGGACCCTGGGATCATGACTCTAGCGGAAGGCAGAGGCTTTAACCCACTGAGCCACCCACGTGCCCCACCAAGTATCTTGTGATTGATGAAGAGATAAAGAAGATCTGACGTATATATATGAAGATCTGACATACACACACACAGACACATACACACACATACACAAAATGGGACATTATTCATTCTTAGAAAAAGTATAAAATCTTGCCATTTGTGATGATATGGAAGGAGCTAGAGAGTATAATGCTAAGCAAAAATAGAGACAAACACCATTTGATTTCACTCGTGGAATTTAAGAAACAAACAAACTAGCAAAGGGAGAAAAAAAGAGAGGCAAACCAAGAAACAGACTCTTAACTGTAGAGAAAATAATAGCGACCAGAGGGGAGGTGCGTAGAGGGAGGGAGGAAATAGGTGATGGGAATTAAGGAGCACACCTGTCCTGATAAGCTCTGCGTGATGTGTGGAATTGTCAAATCAGTATATTGTATACCTGAAACTAATGTCACACTATACGTTAACTAACCAGAATTAAAATAAAACTTAAAAAAAAAAAAGATGTAGAAGTTTTAGGTTCAACAAGTTCAGGAACAAGAGGAGAATGTCACACTTTCCTGGTCATCACCGGCAGCTCTCTGTGTGATCTGAGCACTTTTATAAACCCCTATGGCAGTACTAGTTTAATAGAAGATATGTTAATTATTAATTTACTCATTTACCTAAACCTTTCTGTGCTAGACTGTGATAGTCCTTGAGAACTGAGACCATGGTTCATTCTCCTTTATATTACCAAAACCCAGCTGAAAGCCAGACTCATGAAGGGTAGGTGGAGTGAGGGGCACTTGGGTGGCTCAGTTGGTCGAGTGACTGCTTTTCGCTCAGGTCATGCTCCTGGAGTCCCGGGATCAAGTCCCGCATCTGGCTCCCTGCTTGGCAGGGAGTCTGCTTCTCCCTCTGACCCTCCCCCTTCTCATGCTTATTCTCTCTCTCTCAAATAAATAAATAAAATCTAGAAATAAATAAAGAAAGAAAAAAAGAAAGAAAGAAAGAAAGAAAGAAAGAAAGAAAGAAAGAAAGAAAGAAAGATAGATAGGTAGGTGAAGTGAACAGCAGTGTGTTTAGTTAGTAGAGCACAGAGCTAAGGAGGCTAAGGATATGGGTTGAGTTCCTGTGTAGCCAATTAGCTTTGTTCCTTTTCTGGTCCAAATGGCACCCTTGGTTCTCACCACCTGTCTCACAAATGTGTGCCAGAACACCCCACCTAACTACATATTCCAACAGTGGCAAGCCAGGAACACAATAATAACGTCTGAAGTTTAATGCTCTTACAAAAGGTCCTTACATATCTTTTCTCACTTGATACTTATCTTTAAAAACCTGCAAGATATTATAATGGTCTTGTGATTGCCCCCTACTAAAATCATGAAAGAGAGACTCCAATGGCTGTCAACTTACTTGACTATACAGAAGTAGTAAGTGGTGGAGACCAGGCTAGAAATCTGGCATTCAACTTCTATTTCAAAATTGGTTCTACCACATAGCTGACATTTACCAATGGTAAAATGTGTACTCTTTTAAAAATTTTAATAAAGAGTGAATTACTTAAGCAGATGCTCTTTTAGAATATGTCTACCTGGGTAGACTTTGGGTAACCATCCCGCGATGCTGAATGCTCTTTGCAGGGGGCATCTATGAAGCCCCATTCTGTTACCCTCTTCTTTGCTTCTGTAAGATTCATGTCAGTACTGTGCTCACACCATCAGATGAAGGCTTTGTTTATTTGCTTGTTTTTTAAGGGGGTTCTAACTGCTAGAAAGACATGGCATTTGGACAATATCAAGTAAAATGAATTCCATTCCCTTATTCCTTCAACTTTTGTTCATTCAGGAAACTATGATTTAATGATACAACCCAGCACTGAAAAGCCTAGCCTCAGGAAACAAGATGCCCCTGGTTTCCAAGCTTTGTCCCAGCATGAATTATCTTTCTGTCTTCGTAAAATTTCTTAATGCTCTAAGCCTTAGTTACTTCATCTGTAAAATGGTATAAAAATAATTCCTATTTATCCTCTTGCTGATGAGACAAATGACAAAGTCTGTGTAAAGCAATTTAGTCTATATCTGACATGTAGTAGGTACTCAATAATCACTATCTAGTAATAATTAATATATTACCAAACTTCTCACCAGATATCATTGTCATTATTTTCTGCTATTACTAACCTGACCCCTATTCATTGTGGTAACTTTTCAGGGGAATTCTTATTTTTAATAAGAATTTTTATTTATATTTTTTAAGATTTTATTTATTTATTTGACAGACAGAGATCACAAGTAGGCAGAAAGTCTGGCAGAGAGAGAGGGAAGGAAACAGGCTCCCTGCTGAGCAGAGAGCCCGAGGTGGGACTCAATCCCAGGACCCTAGAATCATGACCAGAGCTGAAGGCAGAGACTTTAACTCACTGAGCCACCCAGGTGCCCCTTTAATAAGATTTTTTTTTTAAAAGATATCAATACCAGGGGCGCCTGGGTGGCTCAGTGGGTTGGGCCGCTGCCTTCGGCTCAGGTCATGATCTCAGGGTCCTGGGATCGAGTCCCGCATCGGGCTCTCTGCTCAGCAGGGAGCCTGCTTCCTTCTCTCTCTCTCTGCCTGCCTCTCAGTGTACTTGTAATTTCTCTCTGTAAAAAAAAAAAAAAAAAAAAAATCTTTAAAAAAAAAAAAAAAAGATATCAATACCAAATAATGCCAAAGACACTATCTTTGATTCATAGCTCTGCTGCTTTCTCTCTGTGTGGTCATATAGCATTTATGTAAACTCCCTGGGCCTCAGTTTCCTGTGTTTGTATGTACTATGTATTCAATCATTATGTCCCATTTTTCCTTCCTCTTTCTAAGATTCTGAAATGCGTATTTCAACTTGGTTTCACAAAACCAAAAATTATTTTAATAGTTTATATTTGCTTACTAAATGTTTTATGCTCACTAGACATTTTATATGCTTGGCAATAAAGTTCATATATAAATTAAACTATCTTGCCCAATATTAAAAGAAATGTCTCAGATAAAATATTTATATACACAGTGATAAATGATTTTTGAATTCCTCCTAAGAACAGCAATGATTTGTGAATATTAACTAATATTATAATGAATCATAATATTACTTGCCAGTACTTTAAGGTTATTCAATATGTGCTGATGTTTCCCAGGCAATTAAAATGAACTTAATAGAAGCTCCATGATGATTGGATAAGAATCATTGACCAGAAACTGCACAGATTCAAAATTCATGAAGATAGGCCCTTTGTCTGATAGTCTTAGAACCATATTTGATATTAAAGTGATTTTAATTACCTAGTTTCTGGTTATAAGCAATGATTTATGATTCACATTAATAATCGTTTCCACCTATATTAATAATTGTCTAGGGTATATACAAACCATGAAGTCAGCAACTTATTTCTTTGAAATGGTCTAAAATTCTTGTAACAAAAATAAATTGACTTAGAGCATTTTATTTAATATGAGTGGACATCATATCCTTCTTTTTCATGGCATTTCATATTCTGCTTAGTTTCCTAGTTGTTTTTCTCCGGAGAACACATCTACACACTCTGCAGAGCCTGGAAGGGAAAAGGAAAAAACAAAACCCTGCTTTACGGTTTGTAGCCAGGGAGAAAGACCCGCTGGTAACCTCCTAAGAAGCGTTGATTCTAGGTCAGCCAGGAACTACATAAAGTTTGTCTTGAGAGTCTCTCACTTTCCATGTCTTTGCCCTTTTTAAAATTTCTTCTTCAGCAACTTTTTGGTTACTTTGGCTATTCTATTGAGAAAAGACTCTGTAAATAACCAAGGTTATGTTGTAAATCAATCAAGTATGTCACTTGGAGGAAGAGAAAGTGAAAACAATGAACCCATAGTCTTTTTAGGATAACTTTGACATCATAGCACTTAGGTACAGTTGATAATATTGATTTATAGGACATCTGTAAAATGAGGTGAAATAAAGACCACCTATCCAGTCATTTGTTTGTTTTAAAGATTAATTACATGAAAAATATAAAGGGCTTTACAGAGTAATAGATGCTACTGTTATCATTATCACTATTCATTTTTTATGGATGTTTGAAGGAGGAAATGTTATACCTCTGGAAGTGGTAGAAGGAAACAGTATCTGATAGCATCATATAAGAATTAAAAGGGAGGGATGCCTGGGTGGCTCAGGAATTAAGCATCTGCCTTCAGCTCAGGTCATGATCCCAGGGTCCTGGGATAGAGTCCTGCATCAGGCTCCCTGCTCAGAGGGAAGCCTGCTTCTCCCTCTCCCACTCCCCCTGCTTGTGTTCCTTTCTTGCTGTGTCTCTGTGTCAAATAAATAAATAAAACCTTTTAAAAAATTAAAAGGGATATAATAAAAGTTTTGTTCATCAGATGAATTTTTGCCAGTTCCCAAGTATATACCTTGAAAGAAAAATAAGCATTTTTGAAGAATTCCAGAAAGACATTCCACTTAAAAACATTCTCCTCTTAACACCTATAATTCTGGAAGCTAGTAGAGACTCTGCACTAATATTTCAACCTATATTAAAACTATAGCTACTTGCAAATATTGTCTCCCATTCTGTATATTGCTTTTTTACCTTTATTTATTTTGATGTGCAGATATTTTTAATTCTGATGTAATTTCAGTAGTCTATTTTTGCTTTTGTTGCTTGTGCTTTAGGTGTCATATCCAAGAAAGCATTGCCAAATCCAATGTCCTGAATTTTTCCCCTATGTTTTCTTCTGGAAGTTTTGTAATTTCAGATTTCATATTTAAGGTCTTTAATTCACTTTAAGTTAATGTTTGTATATGGTTTAAGGTAAAAGTCCAATTTCATTCTTTTACATGTGGATATCTAGTTTTCTCAACACCATTTGCTGAAGAGACTGTTGTTTCTCTTGTTGTCTTGGCACTGTTGTCAAAGATCATTTGACCATATATGTAAGTTTACTTCCAACTGCTCTATTCTATTCCATTGGTATATGTCTTTATTTGATAAAGGGCTAATATTAGAATATATAAAGAACTCCTACAACTCAGCAACCAAAAAGAAATAACTTAATTTAAAAATGGGCAAAGGATGTTAATAGATATTTCTCAATGTCACTATTAGAGAAATGCAAAGCAAAATCACTATGAGACATCACCTCACATTTACTAGAATGGCCACTATCCAAAAAATAAATAAATAAAATAAAATAAAATAAAAACGTTAACAAGGATATGGAGAAATTGTAACTTGTCTGCACCGTTGATGGTAATGTAGGATGGTGCAGCCACTCTGCAGTTTCCTCAAAACCAGTAGAGAGTTTCCTCAAAAAATTGAAAATAGAATCACCATATAACCCAGCAACCCAATATTTGGACAGAAATCCAAAACTATTGAAAGCAAGATCTCAAAGATATACTTATACACCTGTGTCCACTGCAGTATTATTCGTAATAGCCCAGAGGTAGAAGCAACCCAAAAGCCCATCAATGGATGAACAGATAAAGGAAATGTAGTATACATATACAATGGACTAACATTCAACCTTAAAAAGTAAGGAAATCCTGACACATGGTACAACATGGATAAACCTAGCAGACATTATGCTGAGTGAAATAAGCAAGTCATAAAAAGACATAAAAAGACTAAGATGCCAATTTTATGAGATGCCTAAAGTAGTCAAATTACTTTGAAAAATTGTAAAATATTAGAATGGTGATGGTTAAGGGCTGGAGGAAGAGAAGTGAGAAATTGTACAATGGTATAGAGTTTGAATTTTGCGAAATAAAGTTCTAAATATCTGTTGTATAACAATAAGAATATATTTAACACTACTGAACTATGTAATTGAAAATGATTAAGCTGATAAACTTTATGTTATGGGTTTTTGCAATTTTTAAAAATACTGTTATGTGAAGGGGGTATTATGTAAAACAATATATTAACATTCAGAAAATAGTTTATCAAGTTCTTGCCCAAAGTAAAGAACAGAATGTTGGACCTGGCTCTAACTCAAACTCCTTGGAATCATGCTTGGGGGCTAGATTTCTCAGGTGCTTTCTCTCCCTGGTGTTGTCTCATTTAGGCTTGTTTCCAATGATCAGCTACTCTGCTCTGACCCTTCTGGAAGTTTCCAATGATCAGTTATTCAGCTCTGACTCTTCTTTACCACCTTGCAGACATTTTTCCCATGGCTGTTCCTTCTACTCTAGTAATATGTGGATCTGAGTGAGATCTCTACAACTCCCGGGTTTCTGGATGGCAAATTCAATCCAAGGAATATAATTATTCTCTTTCTCCTGCAAGACATAGGTTACAAATACAAATACTTCTAATAGTCAAGAAGGTCATGTCAATGTTTGAGTCAGTTGAGTGTGATAAAATTCATAGATACAGGGACTATATCTATAGGACTATAACTATAGACTATAACTACAGGACACCACAAAGTACAAGGCTTTTATAAAAGGGATAGGGATAGCTGCCTAATGACAGGAGCACCGAACAATGAAATCTGCTTATTTTTCAAAATAGGCCAGAAATCTGGAACTTTGTGTAAATTCTTGCAATTTTAAAAATAACCTTCATGTATAAACAAAACGTAAAACAAAACAAAACAAAAAAACTATGGGTTTTTTTGCCTACCTGGCCCCAGTTTTTGATTCTTGCTAGAAAGGTCAAAGAGATAAAAAATTCAGATCTTCTTTCAATTCCAGATTATGCCAGAAAACAAGATTGACTCCTCTTTTTCTTACAGAGAAATTCAAATATGGGACCTTCTGAGACCTTGGGACTTAAAATCTTTCCTTAGCCCACTATGGTTTCTGGTTCTTCTTGCTATGGATGGCTTCCACAAGCTATTGTTAGTTGATAGGCAAAAGCTCCTCCCAGAGAGTTTCAGCGACTATACTGACTTTCTTTCCTTTGTCACTCAATGTCCTGACTTGTCTCTGCTTCCTCATACTGTTTTCCTTAGGTTCTTCCTTATCCTGATAAGTGCTTGGTACCTTCTAAGTTTCCTCTTCTTACTGGTATTTTACTCTTAGGTTGATAGAAGCCTTCCAGTATCAAGGGCCCCTGCCTAATTCACTAAAGGCAACTATGAGCTAAATTTAAAATTAGGTGAGGAACCAGTTCACACAGGAATAAGTAGAACCCACTGGGGCTGCCTAGAGAAATGAGCTTTTATAACATGGTAGAAAACTGTCTCTTAACTCGTCTCTAAATAACCCTCTGCTTTGCAGTGAGTTGGCCACATTCCTCTCTGACCCAGAATGCAAGGATATTTTTCCTCTTAGTATCCAAAGCCAAGTTTCCAAAGGCATGAAAACAATTCCATTTTACCATCAGAGACATTTCCCATTGTGCAGAGAATGCATGTACAGATCAAAATCCGTATGTTTATTAGTTCCCAGAAGTTTCTCCAAGTTAAATATGCAAAATATGTTGAGGTATAGAGGTCACAGGAAAAAGAAAATGAAGCTAGCTATCTAAGAACAAAGACTTCATAGAATCTACTAAGCTACTGATAGATTGTTTTTAAATAACTCATCACAATGGATACCATTCCATATATTACTATCTACATGAAACCACAACACCAATTTCAACAGACTGGCTTGTGCCAAAAATAGTTACTTATCTTCAAGAAAGGCAAATACTTCATTAAAGTAAATGAATTTAATATAATTTATGTTTCTCCTTTCCCTCCTACCTCCACCTTAATCTTCATGATGAGCTGCCCTTTAAGACTAGTTCAAGGAAATAGCACTGAAAACAGAGTAACTAGATAGCAAGACCAAAATCCAACAAATAACCACAAACAGAAACAGCTGACAAAATATATTCATCCCAAAATGTTAAACAGCTCTAAGACGCTCCTGGTATCAACTTTTGTATGAGAGGAAAGAGAAGGAGGCAACAAGAAATATAAAAGACTTGAGAACAGAAGAAACCAAAAAGAACAAAGGCACTCACTTGAAAGCAGTCAGCCATTTGAGAATAGCCACGGCATACTTCAGCTCGCAATGACTATAAAAATCTGTGTTCCTGAAAACTAATTTTTTGAAAAAATTAGTAGAAAAGGAATATAATTCCAAACGTTGTTACAAAAAATAATTAAAAGATAAATGTTTATATGAAGCAGAATAACATCCCTCCAGAAAGTAAAAGTATGACATAAAAACAACCCCACAAAAAAGACTTTTTTAAAAGTAACCTACAAATAAATAAATAAAAATTAAAAAATAAAAAAGTAGTAAGCTAACATTTCAAAGGAGCTAAAAAAATTTAAGATAATGAAATAAGATGTGAAAGAGTAACATAAATTTAATTAGAAATTAAGTTAACCGAATTAGGTTACAGAAGTCAGAAAAAGTTAGAATAAAGCAAAATTATTTCAGAAATGAAAGGACACCAAGTGAAATAAACACAATTGATATTACTTTAAGAGAAATATAAGTTTTACTTATTCTAAGTAAAAAATATATAAAACAGTAAAAACAAGGCAAGATAAAATTAAAACTATAAAAGCTAGGCAAAGAAACTCTAATATACATGTAATAGGAGGATCTGAAGAAGAAAAAGGCAAAAATGTAAATGAAGGAAATTTTCTTAAAATTTAAAACAACAAAAAAAATTAAAATATGTTGTTTTAAGATGGCATATTGCATACCTGGAAAAATTAATCCATAAAAATCAAAATCAGCAGATATTCTAGCAAATAATTTGCATATCCAGAGAAAAAGACCAAGTTATTCATAAGGAAAAAAAAAAGATTGTTTTCAAATTTTTTGATACATTTGTCAGAAAGCAATGGACTAACAAAATTAAAATACGTAAGAAAAGAAAAGCCATGAATTTGATATTCAGATAAAATGACTTTGAAGGGGAAGGAGTACAAAGTTCTTGATAAAAGCAATTGGAGACAGCATAAACAAAGGGAGAGATATTCCATGCTCAGCAGTTGGGAGAAAAAATACTGTTAAAATATCATCTACTGGGGCACCTTGGTGCTCAGTTGGTTAAGCATCTGCCTTTGCTCAGATGGTGATACCAGCATCCTGGGATGGAGCCCCACATCAGGCTGCTTGCTCAGTGGAGAGCCTGCTTCTCCCTCCTCCTCTGCTGCTCCCCCTGCTTGTGAGAGCTAGATTTCTCTCTCTCACTGTCTCTGTCAAATAAATAAATAAAATCTTTAAAATGTCATGCTACCCAAAGCAATCAATAGATTTAATACACTCTCCATCCAAATACCAAAAGCATTTTTCACAGAACTAGAACTAATAATCCTAAAATTTGTATGGAACCACATAAGTGCCTGAATAGCCAAAGCCATCTTGAAAAAGACAGAATTGGAGGTATCACAATCCCAGATTTCGAGATATACCACAAATCTGTAGTGATAAAAAACATTGGGGTACTGGCACAAAAATAGACACATAGATCAATAGAACAAAATAGAGAGCCCAGAAATACACCCACACTTAGATAGTCAGTTAATCTACAACAAATGAGGCAAATTCTTGGAAATTTGCATACACATATGGAAAAAGACAGTCTCTTCAACAAATGATACTGGGGAAACTGAACAGCTACATGCAAAAGAATGAAGCAGAACCACTTCCTTATACCATACAGAAAATAAACTCAAAATTGATTAAAGATCTAAATGTGAGACTTGAAATCCATAAAGTTCCTAGAAGAAAACATAGGTAGTAATCCTTTTTTTTTTTAAGGTTTTATTTATTTATTTAACAGAGAGACAGAGAGTGCACAAGCAGGAGGAAGAGCAGGCAGAGCAGGCAGAGCAGGCAGAGGGAGAAGCAGGCTCCCTGCCAAGCAAGGAGCCCAATGTGGGACTCGATCCTAGGACCCTAGGATCATGACCAGAGCTGAAAGCAGACACTTAACTGACTGAGCCACCCAGGCATCCCAGTAATAATCTTTTTGACATTAGCCACAGAATCGTTTTTTTAGATAGGTCTTCTTTGCCACAGGAAGCAAAAGCAAAATTTAACTATTGGGACTATGCCACAATAAAAAGCTTTTGCACAGGAAAATTTTAAAAAATGAACAAAAAGGACATCCTACCAAATGAAAGAAAATAAGGGGTTAATATCCAATATATATAAAGAATTTATACAACTCAACACACAAAAACAAAGAATCCAATTAAAAATGAACAGAAGTCATGAATAGACATTTCTCCAAAGAAAACATCCAGATGGCCCGAGGTTCATGAAAATATGGTCAGTATCACCAATGATCAAGGAAATGCAAATCAAATTCACAATGAGATAACACCTCACATCTATCAGAGTGGCTAAAATCAAAAACAAGAAACAAAAAGCACTGGTGAGGATGTGGAGCAAAAGGAACTGTTGTGATTGTTGGTGGGAATGAGAGCTGATGCAGCCACTGTGGAAAACAGGATGGAGGTTCCTCAGAAAATTAAGAATATAATCATCATATGGTCCAGTAATTCCACCACTGACTATTTACTCAAGGAATACGAAAATACTATTTCAAAAAGACACGTGCACTCCTATGTTTATTACAGCATTATTTACTATAGCCAAATTATGGAAGCAATCCAAGTGTCCACCGATAGATAAATGGATACAGAAGAGGTGGTGTATGTATCCACACAGGATGTGTGTGTTTAAACACACAGATAATGGAATATTACTGACCCATAAAAAAGAATGTAATTTTGCCATTTGCAACAACATGGATGGATCTAGAGGATATAATGCTATAAGTGCAATAATTCAGAGAAAGACAAATACTGTATGATTTCACTCATATGTGGAATTTAAGAAACAAATGAACAAAGAAAAGAGACAAACAAAAAAACAGATTCTTGAATACAGAAAACAAACCGGTGGTTACCAGCGGGGAGGTGGGTGGGAAAGTGGATGAAAGAGGTTAAAAGGGAGGTAAATACATTTATTATGATGAGCCCTGGGTAATGTATAGAACTGCTGAAGCACTATATTATACACCTGAAACTATTATAATACTATATTTTTTTAAGTACAAAGTTCTTTAAACATGCAAAAACTCAAGGAATATTTTTCTTGTGATCTTACCTTGAGAAATACACTATAAAAAGAACTTTTAGACAATCAAAATGAAGGGGGACATGGCATAAGAAATTGGTGGTATTGAGCATCAATTGTTACCATCGCAAAAGAGAGAAAATCAGATATCATGGGTCTTCTTATGGAAAGGCATATACAACCACTTGTGAAATAATCCTAGCAAAGGCAGTTGAACTTGAGCCTAATCAAACCAGTAGATTCAACTACTGATTTATAGAAAAGATATATCATAGAATGTGTAAACTATGCCACAGGGATCTGAGCAACAAAATCCAGAATGTGGATTAATACTCTATTAAACAAGTAACCCTCAACAGTTTCTTCAACCAACAAATTTCATAAGAAAAGAAAAAGGGGGAGAAGAAAAAGAGATAGAGAACCCATATATAGGTTAAAGCCCATTTAAAAGACAACAAATAAATTCAAAATTTAGATTTTAGTTGGATTCTAATTAATAGGGAGAAAAAGGAAGAGAGAAGAAGGGAAAAGAGGAGGGAAGGCAAAACCTTTGAGATATTTGAGAATTTAAATATTCAAATGAGTAGTCAATAATGTTAGAGAATTCTTTCTAATTCATAAAGCAATGGTATGGAAAGCTGTGTTAAAAAGGGTTTAAATATTTTAAAGATGTATACTGAAATATTTAAGGGTGAAATGATATAATATCTGAAGTTTGCTTCAAATTAGGCTGAGAAGGAATGGATGGGGTATAGATGAAAAATTGGTCTTAAGTTAATAATCACTGAAGTCAGTTGGCAGGCATATGGGAGTTCAGTATAATCTGCCTACTTATCACATTTAAAATTTTATATAATAAAACATAGTATTAGCCATCTTATGCCTAGTGATCAGATTGCAAAAGAACAAGTTTCTTTGGGGTCCATTTTGCCTGTAGGAGTATAATGTTCCCAAAATCCCTATACCTTTATAAATCAAAATTACTTGGAGTTTATTGGCATACTTAGAGAGAAAATATATAAAATCATTAGCATTCCTCTTTTGCACAATCACATTTTCTGGCTTAAAAGATGTGCATCTGGAGGCTGAACACAATCAAGATCATTTCTGCCTTAAGAAAGTCACAGACCACATCTAAACACTGTGAAACATGACTTTGGAGGATCCTGAAGCATTATTTTAAAAGTCTCGATAACAACAGTACTCATAAATGACAATTGTTCCTCCACCACTGGGGACGGGTAATGTCTTTTTCCAAGGTGCTACCTTCATAGAAAGTATGGAAATCCACAAGTCACCTTAGCATGTAACACACGTGTATGATGGTGGCCAACAACATGGTCTTTAAGTGCCCATCGGTGATACTGGCTGCGGTTAGAGCCCCCGAGGACCCAAAGGGTGGTAAATCTGTCTGTTGCTTGTTAAATCTTCACCAGATGCTGACCCTAAATGAGGTGCTATTTCTGTCACATAAGAGTTTTAGAAAAATATGACATTTCATATATATATATATATATATATATATATATATATATATCATCTGTAATTTCTAGCTCCAGTAAGTCCTCAGGCCTTTATATTTAGATGTATATTTCAAAACCTCAGAAGAATACCTAAGCATCACTTCAGAATTTATTTCACCTGAGTGAAAGGCATTACATGTCTCGGGGTGTAGAAAAATATGGGATGATACTCAGCAATTATTTGAAGAAAGATAATTTTTATCTACTTTTCATAGATACCATTGGGACAGCTCTGTAAAGGAGCTGTAAAAATACAGTGTTTGCACTAAATATAATTCTTAGACTTAAAATACTACTTCCACAGAGTGTTCAAGATTCAGCAAGACAGATCAACCCTTTTCAATCTCTCTTTTCCGGGAGGAGATGAACGTCCCTGCAAAATTGTCAATTTGTTTCCAAACTCTTTTTATCAAGCTGTTGGTGTAGTGGTCCCCTGCATACGTAATTCAGGATGAAGAGGTAGATACAGTGTTTCCCGGGAGATGCCTCGCTGCTCATTGGACTCCATAAACATGTTGGTCCTTTCTGATTTTATTTCTTGCAATTGTAACCCATTTTTGGTTCCCAAGCTCACATCTTTCATCTGTCAAGACTCCAAACTATAAAAGAGCAATGGGTAAAAACTATTTCCTTCCACAACAGATGGGCCTGTTTGTGATTTGCCAAACTCCAAAAGATATGTTCTTCCCCGAATCCTGCCAGAAAGGGCTAGGGTGTTAAAATAGATGCAGAAAATCCCTCTGTCCTGACACAATTGCTTAACTATAAATTATGCTTCTGGGTATAAAACTATCCAGGCTGTTTTATTTCCATTTCCATGTGCAGCACTCCATTCCCCTGACAATTTCTTAATCATTTTAGGTTTGTGAACCGTGAACTTCAGTCATTGGCTCTGTACTCTCCTGTAGACTCACCTCTGCTCACTGAAATATACATCAGACTCCCTTGAGCATTTGGTCCGTCCTTCAGTTCTGCCTACTCATCCTGTATTAAGCCTTTCCAAATCTACTCCAGGCAGGGCTTCTTAATGGGTATTAATCCTATTTTGGGGTGTCTACTCTTTCCCAGAATCTGCACTCATTGCTAGCGATACACAAGACCAGGCTTTTACCACAAAGCTGATAGAGCTAAATCCTTCACAGGTATTATTTCATACATGTATCTCAGCAACAAAGGAGGTAAATGCCTTTATCATCCCCATTTCTCTAAGGAGGAAACTGAAGCTCAAGGAAGTCACAGAATTGGCTTCCGGTCACGCAGCTCCCAGAGGTTCAAACATAAACAGGTTTGATTGAACTCAAAGCTTGGTGCATCTTGTTCTGCCGGGCTGGGCTATCTTCCCCCAAACGGGAAGCATTTGTACAACAAAAGTCTCGTATAACTTTGGTAAACTACAAAGACAGCAGGTGAGGGTCTTCATAGAATAGAGGAAATAAAATTTAAATTTTGAAATTTTTTAAATTCCCCCAAATAATTAAGTACAGGCATCCCAGGGCATGTAAGGGAGTGTGTGTTTGTCTCTATAAAACAGAGGCGAATCTGAGCCTTTCTCATGGCTAATGGTTGCCCCCTGCTGGCGTGTCTAATTTGTGTTTCAAAAGCATTCTCGGCCGCACTAAAACCCTTCCCTGAGGTCATTAAAACAGAACCTGCCTTCTGTCAATTTAGAATTAGGACGGCAACATCAGCCTTCTGATCTCCATAGGCCAATGTGATCAATCATGTGACAGAAAGAGCTATACAGAAGGCTTTATGATGACTTTTTTGCAGATAGTGATAACTTGCTTCCTGTGATTTCTAGGCAGTCAGAACTTTGTCATTTACAAAGGATGGCAGAGGAACTCTTATAAGTTATTCTCTTCAGGTGGTTGCGATGAGGGCGGTGGAGAAGAAAAGGGCTGATATTCTAACTATGGGAAGAATTAATTAGAGCAGAAGCTCACCTTTGTGATTCCATTTTATGTCTGGAGGAAAAAAAAAAAAGACACTAAAAACCTTGCTCCAATCCATTCCTCTCTTCTCTCTTTAATAATGCAGTATTCTTTCTTTGCAGCCAGGTACCTGATGAATGCTGAAGCACAGAAATAGAGCAGTCAGCATCTTACAGGTTTGTGTGCTTCTTGAGGCAGATAAGGGTTACTGAGTCTGCTAAGGTCTCCATTGGAGCTAAGAGAACCCATCAGACACGTACTCTACAAAAAACTGCAATGGGCTCAGAAGGTAATCAACTCACACTCAAACACACACTTACACTGGAAAATAAAATTAAAAATATCAAATCAGGGGCGCCTGGGTGGCTCAGTGGATTAAGCCGCTGCCTTCCGCTCAGGTTATGATCTCAGGGTCCTGGGATCGAGCCCCGCATCGGGCTCTCTGCTCAGCAGGGAGCCTGCTTCCCCCTCTGTCTCTGCCTGCCTCTCTGCCTACTTGTGATCTCTCTCTCTCTCTGTCAAATAAAATAATAAAAAAAAAATCAAATAACACACTCGAAATAAACCCTATTCATAATGAAATGGTGACTATATCCAAATATTTGCTCAAATATGGTAAGTCTATTTTTAATGAGCAGTATCTAAAAAGCATTAGCAAATTAGTAGCTTTTAATCTGTGCCCCCTGTTTAATTTCTCTTATAATGATCCACACATTTATTTGTCTGATCTCCTTATTGAAGTTGTTACTATGGAGAATAATATTCCTTAATCCAACAAAATGTTTAGTATTGTGAGGTATTAGCTAGATACCAGAATTCAGACAAAATACAAGCAGGAATCAGAGATTTCTCCTCAAGTCTGATAATAAAAATAGAAATGAAGAAATAAGTAAGGCATTGAAAATAACAATGAGGAGAAAATGAAGAAGAGGAGGGGAGTTTGTAATTTCTATGCCTTCTTGCTTATCCCCAAACGCTTAACACTTTGGGGTTGATTTGTAGTTCCTCTAGCTGATGCATCGTTGGAAATACAGTTTATTCTGCTCTGCTTCCTATTTGTATAAGGAACATTATCTCATATGTTTGTAGTGAATAGGATGCCAGTTACAAGATTTTCAGGGACACCTGTTTTGTTACAACAGTAACATTACCCAATTATGGTTCCCTGGGTTGGGCACTTACATACATTAACCAATTTAGTATTTCCAATAACCTCATTTTTTCTCTGTTTCACTATTAGGGAAATGAAGTCTTAGACATGTCACACAGTATCAAAATCAGGATTCAAATGCAGTCTCTAAGCTTGCTCTTAACAACTGTGTGCTATTTCCCTGAGGCCCCAATGATAAAAGCATCCCCATGTTCATTTATGTATTCAACCTTCCTTATGAAGAAGTTAGGGCCCTGTTTCTCAGATAAAAGAGCTAGAACTGTAGTGACTCTTAGCAAACAGTTCAATTCACTGAGGACAAATGATTCAGAGGCACAGCCTGCTGGAGGAGACTCCTCTGGGGGAGGAGGAATAGCACCAAAGCCTCAGGGGATTCAGGGCCAGGCGCTGCGTGAGTGGGCAGGATTTGGCAGAGACAGGTATCCCTCTGCTGAGCCGGGCTCCTTTGTCTGGAGTGTTCCAAAGAGCTCCAGGGAATTGTTTAGTAACTGTTGGCTACAACACCACCTCAGGGATAATGAAAAGGGGAGGGCAGAAGACCAGAGGGCAGCCAGAAAGCAGGCAGTCACTCACATGGCGAATTCTGGTGAATTCATGGTGAAATCATCTTTGCCTTTAGGTAAAGGACACACAAACACACACACACACACTTTTTAACTTTTTGCTGTAATTGTAATTTACCCATCACTAAGGATAATTGAAAACAACTGCATTGTTTTCTTTGCCTGTTATATAATATGTAAAACTAGGAAATAACACTTAGATGTGGAAACCAAAACAGCTAACCTCAGAAATAGAATGGTGGTTGCTGGGGCCTAGAGGTCAGGAAAATGGGGAGATACTGGTCAAAGGGTACAAACTTCCAACTATAAGATGATTAAGTTCTGGTGACTCTAATGAACAATACTGTATTACATAACAGAAGACTGTTAAGAGAGTAGATCTTAAATGCCATCACCACACACACATGTGCACACACACACACATACATGCAAATGGTAATTATGTAAGAAGACAGAAGTGTTAACCACCTTATTGTGGTAGTAAGGTTTTCATTACATCTATATATAGTATAATATATAATACTAATAGAGATACTAAATATAGTATCAAATTCTCATGCTGTAAACCTTAAACTTACATGTGTTATATGTAGTATCTCACTAAAACTGGAAAGAACACACTGAAGACACAAACAGAAACCCAGGAGATGTGGGGGAAGAAAAATAGTCTGCGCAAAGTTGGGAAGAGGATGAATAGTTGGCTGGACAAAGGGTGAGAATGGGTATCAGATGGAATTTAGACAAACTTGATTTGCCATTAGGATTAGTTAAAACAGCTATGAAAGGGTTGACTATTAAAATGAACAAATTTTAATCTGTTGAACAAATTATGTGAAATTGAACAAATTATGTGTCACCGTCCAAAAATAATCCACTCCGGACCTAAATTGTATGTATGGCTAATTACTACTGAGCTATTTCCAAACCACATCCTTCCTTCACACTGAATGGATACAGAGTCGTGGTTATTTCAAGTAAGAGTTGCTTTTTTGTCACAGTTTATTTTTACATCCAGTGTATAGCCCTCAGGCCTCTTATGTAGAAAAGCTTTTCTTAAATGGTCAAACTTTGAACATGAAAGAATATGGACACTCTGGTGCCATTCCTGCATCTTGAAAAACCCATAAAATCCAAGCCACCATTTAGAAGGAAGAGATATAATGTGGTGGGCCCCATCCATGGTTGTATACTACAGGAGCTAACACAGTTTTCACGGTCACTTTCTAAGTTTTTACCATATTACACAGATAAAGAAACTAAGACATAGGTAGTTTATCTGCCTAAGATGCAAATAGCAGAGTGGGGATCTCAACCCAGATCTAATTCTACTCAAATGCAAATGGTGAGTTGGAACTGCAGGAAAAGGGTACCAAATGGCACAGCTACTTATCATCTCCTTAGTGCCTGCAGTTAATTAGGGTAAGGGAGTGATCTCAATGTTCTTTGTAAGTATGAGAGGTAAAAAATTAAAAAGGTGGGTTGTGGGGTAGATGGTGCTTTTCCAGGGAGTTTTAAACGCTGCCATCTAGTCACTTCACTAAGTTTATTAAAATGTCATACTTCTTTCTCTTCTAACACATGATCTGTAAAGATCAACTTATTTTACACAGTGATATCCAGCTCAGATGTTGCAATAAAGTCTATAGAAAATGTAAATAGAAAGTCACTTTATGAAAAACTGGGTTGTCAGATTTATTCTGATCAACATGGATCAGGGACACCATACTGAGTTTCTACCTCAATATTGCAGCTTGGTCTGTTTTCTGTTGTGAGACTTAAGCCACAACGCCTTGCCATGAAATCTCTCCAAAGTAACAATAGCATGTGATAATCTATCACCCTAGGTTAGAAAGCCTTTGTTTGAGCCCTCAAATCCAAAGGTATACCCTTAGCCTTACAAAACTGTGGGGAAGCTAGTCGGTAAGGCGGATGAAAGGAAGATGGCCACCAGCATGAAAACCAACAGGGTAAGAAAGTAGACACAGGGCAGGGGCATCAGGAGGAGACTGTGATCGCGATCAAAATGTCAGTCTTCTTACTCATCGAAAGTTGGAGCAAGTCAGGAGCTCGGTTTTCTCATCAGTAAGTGGAGGCATCTGCATTAGATGCATTCTGATTTCCTGGATCAAGAACTCAGTCTCTCAAAGTAAGACAGCACAAAGGCTTCGAGACCACATGAGAACATTGAACACGGGCATTCATTTCACTCTGATCTTGACAGCAAAGGAAACAAGGAGACAAAGAAAAAATTCCCCAAATGAGGCTGTCTTGTGGAACCCTGAGGCTGAGTGAATTTGAAATTTAGAGTGAACTTTTGGGGAGAAAGGACACTGCAATGTTGTTTCTAACAACTGTCCAAGTTTGAGGGGGTTCTGATTCTAGAAATTTAACCCCAATCCATTAAACATTGTTATTACTAGGGTGATGAAAGAGGACTGGATGACAAGCCTTGTGCAAAAATTCTACACAGCACATCAGCTCTCTTTAAGCAGCGGCTCTGTAAATCTTCATGTTCCAACTTATTTTGGAAACCTAACTTAGCACTGCCCTACTACAGCTTTGTAAATGCTCTGGAAATAAGAAACAAGATCACCCACAGTCTCCTCCTCCTCCACCCGCCAAAACAAACTGAGCCTGTGTTGTAATCTTTGACCATAGTTTTTTTTTTTTCCTATGAGATCTGTTTATTGACGCTTCTTTCTTTCCCACTAGACTATGTGCTCCAGGGACTACTGGGTGTTTGCTGCTGCCTTCCGCACAAGGCGTAGCACTGTTTCTGGCATCTACTAGGAAGTTCAATACATGTGTGCGGACTTGAGCCAAATTTAAAATAAGGCCAAATTCCTCTTTTCTCATTACTCATTTAATATGCTATAATTGAATGTTGAACAATAACCACAGAAAGGAATTGGTATTTATATCAAGCTAGTCAGAATCACTGGGCTGTAAAATAAAATGATTTGCTAGGAGTGGAAAGGATTTTTTTTTAATTGTGGTACAATACACATAACAAAAATTACAATTAACTACATTTAGTACATTCACAGTGCTGTGAAGATTTGTCTGTATTATAGCTAAAGTTTAATAAACAAAGTATTCACAAAGACAGGAACTACTCACTTTAAAAACACAACTTTGAGAACATGCCTATTTCTGTAAATTCCCACCTTGCATATCGTAGAATTTCAGAGTAAGTATTGTCATAATTAATATACATGTATTAATAGTATATATACTTTGGCACTTATCCTAATGATAAAATATTCCTGTGAAGGCAGTGTTTTGAGCCTTATGGCAGCTCCTAAACTTTATAGAGGTGAAGGGTGTCCATGTTTTACACACGCACACATACACACATGCACACAAGCATGCTACGCAATGTAACTTAACCAGTCCTATGAATAACCCAGCCAACGATGTTGCCTCTTGTTTCATGACCTGTTCAGCTCCGATGACCTTTTCCTCCATTCTACTTCTACATTAGACATTGTCATCGCTTATACCTCCTCTAACTACATCAACCATTCTCAGCTCAAAGTTTTGGTTAACTTTCTTGTTCAACTTTGCCCTGGGTGCAAACTCAGTGAGCTATCCATCCCTTTGAACCCCCAATTTTATCCCAATCCACTAGCTTCCCCCCCTTTTTTATCAATTGTCAACCTAAGCAGCTTAAACTCCAAGACCTATCATTTCAATAACATCCCTACTAATACCCTCAACTTCTTTGCCCTCTATTTTGTTTCGTCTTGTAGCCAAACCCCATCTGAGACAGGATCTCATGATAGCTAAGAATGGGAACCTGGAGCAAGATGGTATAATTCTGTCTTTGATCACTGAGCATACTGAGCACCTCACCTACTGCCCATGTTGTAGACAATAAATACTTATTCACTCCATCCCTTAATACTCTTAAATAGAAGAAATCTGGTTAAAATGACCAGCACAAGTATAACAGGATGAGGCAGGTAGATAGATGGTTATGATATTGCCAGACCCCCTAGCTGACTGTGCATGTATAAAGCCTTGGGATTTTTAGCACCAATTGCTTCTCTCTCTCTCTCTCTCTCTCCATGCCCTGTATTTTCCATGTATTTTTGAGTGTTTCTACCACCACCTACTTCTACCCCACCACGTCATGACTGCCCCCTAATTTCTGCAGTGAATACTCTAACTGTATTTTAATGTTTTGGAGAGGGAATTTCAGCAGCCCTGTCACTTTGATTGTATTTCAGCCAAATGTAGATTGCTCTAATTACCTACATCATTTTAGCTGGAGCAGTTTCAAATTTTCTCATTTGCTAGTTCCTTTCATTCTAATGAAATAACAGGAATACAGCAACTGAAAAATCATGTATCTTAGTAACCTTGTCTCTTATAATTTTGTATTCCTTAATTCAGCATGTTCAGTATTAAAGATTATTTCTAACGTTCTCTTTCTCCATAATGACTTTTTCCCTAGGTTTGATATATAGGACTCTTAGGAAAAAAAAAAAAATTGTAACTTTGGTTCCATTGTATAAAAAGAAGTCTTCAGAGAGCAGTTGAAAATCTCTGTCTACACAGGAGAAATACTGTAGGTACTTGAAGACATTATCTAGATAATTAACACTCAAAATATATATCTACCTGAAATTATCTTGCATTTAATGGTACCATATTTTGTTGCTTCTGTGACTGTACAAAAATGCTCCAATTCTCTGCATAAGTTTGCCAAAATATCAAAAGTAGAATCAAGAAGCTGAACTTCAAAATGTCCTAGCCAGCTCATCTTAGTACTATAAATGGAGTGTGGAAAAAATGCTGATTTCTTGATCTGTTTGACCATAGCACTGACCTTCCACCTTGACTTTGGTATCACCATAAATTATGTGAGCCTTCAAGTAACAAAATGATAGTACACTGACACTCCATGTAAGGATAGAGGAGGTCACTTACTACAATTTTTTGAAATAAAAACTAAGCCATAGCGTTCTGTAATTTTTAGGAATTTTCTCCCATAGTTTTGAAAAAGTGAGAATACCTTATCCCTTAAACATAAACCAAAACATTGAGTGGAAATCTAACTATTCTTTCATAAGCCTGTCCCAGGAGCCATTTAAAGTTATATTTCTGGGGCCTCCTGTGCAGCTCAGTAGGTTAAGTGGCTGTCTCTTGATTTTGGCTCAGGTCAAGATCTCAGGGTCCTGAGATCAAGCCCCATGTTGGGCTCTATGCTCAGTGGAGAGTCTGCTTCTCTCCCTCTCCCTCTGTCCCTCCTCCTGCTCATGCTTTCTCTGTCGTCTCTGTCTCTGTCTCTCTCCCCAACATAAATTTAAAAAATAAATAAAATAAGGTTATATTTCTGTAACAAATGAAACTCATAACTTCCATTTGAAGCAAAACTTTCATTTCACTGAAGCTAGAAGACAATACCCAGAAGCCTCAATGAGTAGCAAGTTGTGAAAATGTATGGTGACACCTGATTTTGGATTTTGTATCTTCATCTAAAAAGACCTATGATAGCAGGAAAAGCCCTTCCCTAAAGTTGAAGCTTTGGGGTCTTAATCCCAAGTTGATCAATTTACAACTGTGTGTAACATTGTGCAAACTTTTGAACCTTTGTGGACTTCAGTTTTCTTTATTCATTTCAATCAATATTTCCTTTGCAAATATCAATCACTAATTTAAAATAAATTGATAGTTATCTAAAGACCTATTATTCAAAATCACTATGCTAAGAAGCTATATTTCAAAGAGAAACACTGCCTCTACCTCCAAGAAGCACATAGTCTATTGAGACAAATATACAATTAAAACATTGTGTCAAAATAGATTTAGACATAAAGTATAGTAAGGGAATGTAGCAGAGAAGCACCTTACCCAGACTGGTGAAGGGGATGATGATGATGACAGCTTCTAACAGGTTATTTGAGTTCAATAAGATGGCATATATAAAAGGACAGGCACATAGTTGTCATTCTTCCTATAACCCATTACTACAAGAAATTTAGGCTCTTTTTAAAAAAAAATTGGAAAGAAATGATGAATGAGAAATAAAGAAGACAATGGTGGGCAAAAGAAAAGTTGCCTCTTCTATTTGAAGCTCAGAGTCATGAGTATCTTCCTGGCTGTTGTGTGTCTATTTGGGTCACAGCATGTGTCTGTTCATACCCAACTACATATGGCAGCTGTGGGCTAGTTAACAAGAGCTCTGGATTCTGCTCTGACACTGCTTCCAGGGGATAGAAGAGCAAAGAGAGATTTGTGATGGGGAAATCTATCATTCCTTGATGGCTTCAAGGCAATTTGGCAGGAAAGCAGAAAACCCTAAGTTCATTCCACATCCCTTTTATTCTTGTGATTCCACAAGCAAACTCAATATCTAAAGTGTTAGCAAGTGCAATCACAAATGCTTTGGGACATATAGGTTATCTCTGTGTGTCTGTCCTGACTCTGAGTCCTTGCCTCCAGTTCCTACCACAGAGCAACTGCCCCCAATTTGTAATGCATCCATTTTTAGAGCAAACTTCTTAAGCTTTAGCTAAGTTCAAAAAGGACAATCTTTATTTTGCTTGTTCTGTGATACTCCTGGGTGACACACCATCATACTGCTATTCCAGAAATTTGCCAGGGTCTAAAGATTCCTCAGGGTTGATCTGGACAGAAGCTGGAGATTCATTGCTAATGTGCCTTGAATTCTGGGGTCCTCCTAAGGGAAGCCCTTGGAGCACGCACAGGCTAGCTCTTGACTACCCGTCATGCTCTTAGAAGGAAAGCCATCAATTTCTCATTTCCCTCAGGATTCAAGAGCGCCTGCTTTGCATCAAATTAATAGAGGCTTTCCACATAGAAATAAACTGTAATCTCTGATCATTAAACCATGTGAACCTGAGGAAAAGAAGAATTCTCAAAATGCATTTCAAAATTCTCTCATCACATCAAAGGCTGAAGCACAATATAAAAAGAAGCCTAAATTACCCCTTGAGAGAAGCTGCTGTGAGGTGTTAATTCAGTAACAATTTGCTCTATTCATGTCTATTTTACTTAATGTTTTAAACATAGAAGTAACATATTTCACATTTTGCACTTCACATAAATACGAGGCACTTCTGCTGATTTTCACTTTGCTATGTTCTTCGCCAAAACTCTTAAGACAAAAACAAAGCCAGAGCTTCTAAGAGATTGTAAAAATTTCACAAATTTTATTATATATGCTTTGAATATTAAGAACATCATTGATCCCTGTGCTTTATTGGCTTCTCTGTAAATGTGGAGTAAGAATAGGCTTTGAATCTCTTATTTCATCACATTTTTAAAGGGGATCAGTTTGCCTAGGTCATCTTTTATTCCTAGCTCCTAACCAACTGCCTTGTACAATGGATTCCTAATTTGGTTGCACATTAGAATTATCTGAGAAGCTTTTAACAATCCTGATGCCCAGGGTACAGCCTACCAATTAAATCAGAATGTCTAGGTTGGCAGCCAGGCAGAAATCAGTATTTTTTGAAAGATACCAAGATGTTAAATAGGCATCAACATTTAGAAACACTAGCCTACCACAAGCCTAGCACACAGTTGGTATTCAACAAGTGTTTGATAATAACTGATCCTATAAATAAATTGATGGGTGGGAAGGTGGATTGATGTGGGAAGAGAAAATGAATGGAAGAATGACTTAATTAGAAGTACTGACTTCTAGGGGTGCCTGGGTGCCTCAGTGAGTTAGGCCTCTGCCTTCAGCTCAGGTCATGATCTCAGGGTCTTGGGATCAAGCCCCTCATTGGGCTCTCTGCTCTTCAGGGAAACTGCTCACCCCCTCTGTCTCTGCCTGCCTCTCTGTCTACTTGTGGTCTCTTTCTCTATCAAATAGATAAATAAAATCTTAAAAAAAAAAAAAGAAGTACTGACTTCTAGCTTATTTATTTCTGTGCGACATTGGGCAAGTAAGTCATAAATTCATACAACTTATTTCCTTTTTCATAAAATCAAAATAATAATATGTTTTAACAAGTAACACCATCATCTTCATTATCTTCACCAACATTAAATAATTCACTTCTTAACTATCATGAACCTCCTGCTTTGGCTCAAATCTGCACAACTTTAGGGCAATGACCATGCTTTTGCAGTCCATGTGTCCAAGGTCTTCAGAATTCCTACTCTCTAGAAAAGATTATTCTTCTCTTCTCAGGACAATGACTACTCAAAGAATGGTTTACTCTTATCATTTGCCTTCAGAACATTACCTTAGCCTAACAGTATAAGCCTCAACGTTGCCCAAGCTCCTAAATGGTCCAACAGCAGATATGAGACCTAAAGAGGCATATCATCCTGTGTGACCTCTATCCTTTATTCTCTGCAGCCAAAGTTTTCCATTTGTTGAGGCTCGAGGGATAAATACACCTGAACAAAGACAAAATCTCATGTCCAGCTGCTCTACAGCACTTCTGGGACAGAGTCAAAGGGATCACTTGAACTTGCAACAAGATGGATTTAGCATAAGGAAAAAAGTCCCAGGAGTGAAGGTTATTTGCACTTAAAGAAATAAAAAAAAAAAGGGATGTAGCACCCTTTTCGGCATTATATTTTAAGTAATTTCCCCTAGCATTTGGTGGGAAAAGTAATCCTTGAACAATAGTGGTTAAGAACATTGGTTTTGGGGGCACTTGGGTTACTCAGTGGGTTAAGCCTCTGCCTTCAGCTTAGGTCATGATCTCAGGGTCCTGGGATCAAACTCTGCATTGGGCTCTCTGCTCAGAGGGGAGCCTGGTGCTTCCCCCTCTCTCTCTGCCTGCCTCTCTGCCTACTTGTGATCTCTGTCAAATAAATAAATAAATAAATAAATAAATAAATAAATAAAATCTTTAAAAAGCAAAAAAAGAACATTGGTTTTGGCATCAGACAGAACTGATTTTCATCTTGAGTTTATTACTTGCTATTTTAAGCAAATTGCTTAATCTCTCAAAGCCAGCTACCAGTTCCTGATCTGTCAGATTAGGAGACCAATACAGACTTTTAAAAAGATGTTGTGAGGAAAAAAGTGACCACATAATTTATCGCTCAAACCAGGATAATTTTAAAAGTGAAAAGGGGTCACTGCAATAATTAATAGGTTTTAACGAATTTGTAATATATTTAAATAAAGTCTGTCCCTGTCAAACCTGGATATATGGTCAACCCAATTAGTGGGCATCACAAAAATGGCTTGATTATTCACATTATTGTGTTAAATATCATAGAAAGCTTTTATAAATAAGGCACGTGAAATCAGGGTAAAACATCGACTTGAGTCAAGTTGGAATACAGTCCTCCCAATTCAGCTTGTATGTTGACTCTGTAGCAGGGCATTTCTTGTTCCAAGCTATCCATTAATGTCAGTTTATTGAGTTACATTGAGTTGAACTGGGATTAAGAGAAAATAATAAATCTTCACGTTGCTACAGACATATGTAAACCATTAATATATAGAGTTCCATAAAAGAAACTTTAGAAATTCTCCAATCCGCTGCCCGTATTTTACAGTTGAGCAAAGAGATTCAGAGCAAAAGCTTCCTATAACCCTCTCACAATGAGTATTAGAAAATGGAGTAAATCCCAGGGGTCTTTCCATCCGATTATTATACTTCTCTTTGCAATATATCAAAAATGTTGTTATATAAAGATCTAAAACTTGTGGGAATATGTTTATGAAGGGAATATTTTTGATTTTGCTGTTTTCCTAAAAGCCCCTTCAAACATAAACATGCCTCACCAAGCATGAAAAGTGTTGTAGCCTAATGCTAACCCTGAGCTTGCTCTCTCACCTAAGAGAAAATTACATAATCACTGGCTGCTATTTGGTTGCTGTGTTGGGTCCCAAGTAGAGAATGAGATGTGACCCTCTCCAAACAGTTTCCTATCTTACAGAAGCATTTGGACCAATATGGACAGATGCTAGAAACAGACCTATTGACTGTAATCCAGATTTAAACATAAAAACTGAGAGTATCAGCTGAAATCTTTGATTTCCCAACTATTGTCTTCTAGTGTCAAAGATGAGAAAGTACTACAAAATTAGGATACTACAGATTTTTATCAGAAAAAGCTAGCCTTAGTTAGTTAGTTCTTAAGTATCAAATTCTATAGAGTCAAAAATATTTGTTAGCTTCTACTTTTGTCATTGGTGATACTTTTTAAACAGGCAAAGGGAAAAAAGTTAAATGGAAAAATCACAACTTATTTAATAAAATGAAATTAAAAAAAAAGATATTATCTAGAAAAATTACTTGACCTCTGAAGTGTCAATTTCCTGGCTAAAACATGGAAATAAAATTGTCTACTTTACATGGCTGTTGTGAAAAACAAATTCATAAATATAAGGTATGTGCACATGGTGTTCTCTCAACACCGGATCATCAGACCTTCTTTATATTTTAAGTTCAGAAGCTGCCATGGAGATGATTTTCAGTTGCCTAAATGGGATTAATATGATTTTTCCCCCAAATAGGTACTGATATAATATACTGATGTAAGAGTGCCACAGATACATTTTTTTTTTAGAAAAATTTCTGTGTATTAACATTTATCTTTTTCTTACATGTGTTTCTGACATTGAGGACAGCAGCTCCAAAAATATGAAAAAGAACAAAAACAGATAGTGGAGATTTTTAAGATGAAACATAATCTTAGTTAAACCCAAATTTATTATAAGATACCTTCTTCACTCAAAAAGAGTAAGTGCTTGAATATCAGCTCAACAATCAACATTTTATTGTCTTTATTAAATGATTCTCAGACTTCAGCATGCCTAAGAATCTTCTAAGAACTATATTTAAAATGTGAATCCCCAAACCCTCCTAATAAAATTTGATTAAGTAAGTCTGGAGTAGCACTCTAGGAATCTGCATCTTTTCATGCTGCTCAAATGATCCTGGGGACAATGCTTTGAGGAAAGCATCTCTTTGACATTGCTGGTGATCCGTTTAGGACTCATGGAATGCTCACAAACTTCCAATCCTGGGATACATGCAGAAGATGTATTAGAGTACTGTAGAATAATATAGTACTGCACAGTATTGTACTGTAATAAATACTAATGAAGGTCTATACAAAGTACTATGGGGAAAGAGAAATAAAACCACTGTGTACTCCAGATCATAATTAGACACACATTTGAGAAATTATTCTCCACAAATTACTTTAAATGATCTGCAACTTTCTTTCTTATTCCTCTCTTAAAACAATAGACAAATACAGCATTTAAAAAAAAAAAAAAGCATGAATTTCCTGGTACCTCAATGAAAAATTCCTATCAAGTGCATTTTTTTAAAAAAACATAAGCCAACTCCCTTCCAATAAGTAGGAAGTGGCCTAGGATTTAGGACATTAACTATGTATCTGCTAATAGCAGTGGTACTTTACCTAAATAAGGTAAGTATCTCACTTTTTGTCAGCCTAAAGCCATCTCCAAATGCCACCAAGAGTCAATCTAAAATATCCTTAACTCCTTAAAAGGTGCCAAGCCTCCCTACTGCAGACAAAGATAAAACATTTATTACATTATAATTGCCTATCAATTTCTCTTCACCCCTCAACTATAAATCCCTTGAGGAAAGGCACTGTGTCTTGTCCAATGCCATCACCCTAATGCTTAAAATAGTGCCTAGTATGATAAATAGTTGTGAATGGATTAACGGGAAATACCTTTAGCAGTTTATGACACAGAAAGAATAAATTCCAAGCTCTTTAAGCATAATATCTAAGGCTCTGACTATGTCTAGTCTTATCTCTTACTATATCCCTGCCATTTACTTCATTCTAAGCTCCTTCGACATCATACTCTGAATCCACAATGTGGCTTCACTACCCCCATTTCCTCTACTTGAAAGTCTTTTTTTTTTTTCCCTCCTGGCTAATTCCTATGTATCCTCCTAGAGTTTTCTCCAGTTTGCCTCCTTTATTTTTTTCACATTTTTTTTTAGATTTTATTTATTTATTTGACAGAGATCACAAGTAGGCAGAGAGGCAGGCAGAGGGAGAGGAGGAAGCAGGCTCCCTGCTGAGCAGAGAGCCCGATGTGGGACTCGATCCCAGGACCCTGAAATCATGACCTGAGCCAAAGGCAGAGGCTTTAACCCACTGAGCCACCCAGGTGCCCCACGTCCTTTATTTTTAATTAAGGTCTCAAAAAAATATAAGGACGCTGGTCCTAGGCTGCTAGAATGTAATAAATACATTTCTGTTAGTCTTTGGCACTTATGAAAGCTCTTCCTGTGGTAAAGATTTCTCAATAGAGTATTTTCTTCTGAAAGTAGTATCTTTTTTTTTCCTTTTCTTTATCCTTTTTTATCTTTTTTGTTTCCTTCTGTGTCCATGAGAACCACCTTCAAAACATAATATTTAGTAAACTGGAACTTTAAAAATTAAAAATAAAAAGATTAAACAAAAATTATTAAGCTAGAAACTCTAAGTAGTTCTTATCTGGACAGTTTTTAAGATGGAGAATGTTTTAAATCAAGATCTTGATTTTGAGCTATAACCTTAGCCTGCTCTTTCTTTCTTTTAAAGATTTTATTTATTTGGCAGAGAGAGAGATCACATGTAGGCAGAGAGGCAGGCAGAGAGAGAGGAGGAAGCAGGCTCCCTGCTGAGCAGAGAGCCCAATGCAGGGCTCAATCCCAGGACACTGAGATCATGACCTGAGCTGAAGGCAGAGGCTTAACCCACTAAGCCACCCAGACCCCCCTAGCCTACTCTTTTTCTTCTTTCAATTCTTAATCATTAACCTTTAGAATGTAGTCACCTATTTTCACTACTGAATTACACAGCAAATCAATACTGCTGACAAAGTTAAACTTTTTATTCAGAATATGGTCACTTTTCAAAACTTATGTAAAAATTTGGTTCTAAAAAACCCATTTTGACACCATGTGTGAATTTTCATTCTAGATGGGGTTTTTTTGCCCATTTGTTTCTCTGCAGTGAAACTGAAGGGTCACCTTCCAACCTTGTCAGTCCTTTACCATCATCATGGAAGGCCTCCCAGACAATAGTAGCAACCACCTCATGTACTCAGTCTTCGGCAGGAGACATTCAACAAGGGCCTCTGGTGCGTTCAAAACATTGTATTATGGGCTGTAGTGACAAGATTGAGAAGACACAGATGCCCCTTTCAGGAAATAAAGAGAGCTACAAAGAGATTAAGTCATGTGAGTAAATATCTCTGAAAAAGAGGCAGAAAGTGATCAGTGTCAATATAAAGGACTGTAGAATTTAAAGAAAGGGACAGACTGCTTCTATTGGAAAGAGGATTCAGAAAATGTGAAGGACTTAGACTTTAGGCTATGTCTTGGAGAACAGGAATTGGGTGTGGACAGAAGAGGCAAGAAGGGGTATTCTAGACTTCCAGGGAAGATGGCAGAATTGAAGGATCCTAAACTCACTTTGTCCTTTGGACACAACTAGATAACACCCATATCAATACAAATAACCCAGAAAATGACCTGAACACTGGGAGAAGAGACTCTCCACAGCTAAATGTAGAGAAGAGACCACATCAAAGAGAGTAGGAGAGACAAAGATGCAGTCCAGAGCCCAAAAGACCCAAGAGACTGTCCATGAGAGGAAAGGACCCAGGAGCGCAGAGAGAGGAGAGCAGCAAAACCTACCAGGCACCTCACGCACAGAGAACCCGCATGAGGAGGATGACTCCATACAACTTTGGCTTTGAAAACCAAAGTGCCCTAAAATTCACTGAGATGTGACACATGGAACTTTAAAAATCAGTGGACTCAGCTTTGGGAGAAATGGGAGAGTAGAGTCCCAGTACTTAAAGAAGACAGCACAATAAACAGCCCTATTGAGATACAACATAGAAGCATCAGTTTGAAAAATGTCTAGGATATATGGGAAGGAGATTTCTTTAGTAATCTCAGAGTGCATGCTGGAGGAGCAAGATTCTTCAGGAGACACCTCTAAAAACAAAAGCGCTGGCCGGTGCCATTTCCCTCCTATGTTCCCCAGCACAGAAATACAAACTTGAGTGGGAACCAGATCAACACCAACACTCTCCACTAGCTTGCTAACAATGTGCCCCACCCCCATACAGTTCTGCAAATCCAACCCCTCCAATTCTGCCAGTCCTCTGCAGGAGTTTTCTCAGATGGCTACAGGTCTCCTCTCAAAGTAGAATAGCAGGGATTTTGTTGGCATTGTGCATCCATTCCTGGGGTCTCCTGCAGCCAACTCTCCAATATGCTCTTGGCCAGAGCCCATCCAAAGCAGTGCTACAAGACAGTCAGTGTGCAAGCAGCCCCTGCAGGGACTAGCACCACTCCAAAGTGACTCCTGCCCTGGGGAGAGGGGAAGATAACCACACACACCAACACAACTGCAGCTCTAGCACTGAGCTGGGCCTGACATCTGGTCTGACTGCAGGCCCCATCCACCGACAAAAGTGTCTCAGGGGACAACTAAGGGAAAGCACCCTGTAATTAGAACTACTGCATCTCTGGCAAATGCCTGGTCTGACTTAATTCAAGCCCAAGAGGCCCCAGACTGGCCCACTGGCAACACAGGGACAAAATCCTGCTCATGACTGACAAAGAGAGCCATTGCATATGACCGAAGGCAAAAATGGCTCAGCCATAACAGTAGGGCGCACACAACACACATAGAAGACACTTCTGAATCACTAGGGCCTGGTGAAATGGTATACTGCAGTGCAGAGCCCTACAGAATCTTTTCTCCATAAGGCACTACTTTCAGGAACAGGAGACATAGCTGACTTTCTTAACACATAGAAACATAGAATTAGATAAAATGAGAAGACAGAAGACTATGTCCCAAATGGAAGAACAGGAAAATCACAGTAAGGGAGCTAAACAAAATGTAGAGAAGTAATATGCCTGAGAGAGATCTTAAAGTAATGGGCATAAAGATACTCACTGGATAGTGAGAATAGAGTGGCAGAACTCAATGAGATTCTCAACAAAAACAAACAAACAAACAAACAAAACACAAAAAAGAACCAGAGATCAAAAAAAAAAAAAAAAAACAATAACTCAAAACTGAAATTAAACATATACTAAATGAAATAAATAATAAGCTAGAGGAAACAAAAGAACAGATCACTGACCCAGAAGTAATGAAAAGCAAACAAGCAAAAGGGAGAGAGAAAAAAATAGTAATAAAAATGAAAATAGACATAGGGCACTCTGTGACATCACTAAGTATAATAAAATTTGCATTAAAAAAGAAGAAGAAAGGGGGGCCTAAAATTTATTTGAAGAAATAATAACTGAAAAATGTTCATATCGGGAGAAGGAAACAGAAATCCAGATCCAGGAGGCACAGACAGCCCCAACAAAATCAACACAAGGAACTCCACACAAAGACATATAGTAATTAAAATGGCAAAAAAAGAAAAGTAATGATAAAGATAGAGTTTAAAAGCAGCAAAAGAAAAGAAAACTGTTACATACAAGGGAAACACCATAAAGCTATCAGCTGACTTTTCAGAAGAAATTTTGCATGCCAGAAGAGAATGATGAACATAGATGCAAAAATCCTCAATAAAATATTTGCAAACTAAATCTAACAATACCCTTTAAAAAAATCACTACAATCAAATGGGATTTATTTCTGGGATGTAATGTGGTTCAAAATTTGCAATTCAATCAGTGTGATACATCACATCAATAAGGATAAAAAACATATGATCTTTCAACAGGTACAGAAAAAGCATTTGATAAAGTAAAACATCTTTCACAATAAAAACCATCAACAAAGTAGGTTAAAGGGAACATAACATAATAAAGCTCATATGTGAAAACCCACAGCTAACATCATCCTCAATAGGAACTGTTCCCCTAAGATTAGGAATAAGACAAAAAATGTCCACCCTCACCATTTTTATTCAACAAAATTTGAAAAAGCCTAGCCATTGCAATACAGATAATAAAAAGAAATAAAAGGCATCCAAATTATTACAGAAGAAGTAAAACTTTCACTTTTTGGAGATGAAAGTACACTAAAACTTCACCAAAAAAACTACTAGAACAGGACATCTGGGTGGCTCAATCAGTTAAGTGTCTGCCTTTGGCTCAGGTCATGATCCCAGGGTCCTAGCATTGAGTCCCATGTGAGTCTTCTTCTCCCTCTCTCTCCCTCTGCCTCTACCCCCACTTGTGCATGCTCTCTCTCTCAAATAAATAAATAAAATCTTGAAAAAAAAATAAAATAAATTTTAAAAGTAACTTTAAAAAATCTACTAGAACAGATAAATGAATTCAGTAAGATTGTAGGATGCAAAACCAATATACAGCAATCTGTTGCATTTGTATATACTAATAATGAAGTACCAGAAATAAAAATTAAGAAACAGTCCCATTTACAATTGCACCAAAAATAATACAATACCTAGGAATAAACTTAACTAAGAAGGTGAAAGACCTATACCTGAAAACTATAAAACACTGATGAAAGAAATTGAAGACAACACAAATGGAAAGCTATTTCATGCTCAAGGAGTGAAAGAACAAATATTTTTAAAATTCCCATGCTACCCAAAGCAATATACAGATTTTAATGCAATCCCTATCAAAATACCAACAGTGTTTTTCACAGAACTAGAACAAACTATCCTAAAATTTGTATGGAACCACTAGAGACTCCAAATAGCCAAAGAATTCTTGAAAAAGAAGAACAAAACTGGAGGCATTCTACCCACTCATATGTGGAATTTAAGAAACAAAACAGAGGAACATTGGGGAAGAAAGGAAAAAATAAAACAAGACAAAGCCAGAGAGGGAGACAAACCATCAGAGACTCTTAATCATAGCAGACAAACTGAGGGTTGCTGGAGGGGAGGCCAGTGGGGGTCAGGAGGATGGGGTAACTGGTTGATGGACATTAAGGAAGGCACGTGATGAAATGAGCACTGGGTCTTATATAAGACTAACAAATCACTGACCTTTACCTCTGAAACCAATAATACATTGTATGTTAACTAATTGAATTTAAATAAAAATAAATTTTTAAAAAACTGGAGGCATCACAATCCCAGATATCAAGATATACTACAAAAGCATAGTAATCAAAACAGTATGGTCTGACACAAAAATAGACACACCAATCAATAGAACAGAATGAAAACCCAGAAATAAACCCATAATTATATGGTCAATTAATCTTCAACAAAGGAGACAAGAATATGCAATGGGAAAAAGAGCATCTTTTCAATAAATGGTGTTAGGAAAGCTGGAAAGCTACATCCAAAATGAATGAAACCATACCACTTTTTTTTTTTTAACCAAACCACTTTCTTATACCATACACAAAAATAAGCTCAACATGGATTAAAGACCTAAATGTGGGACCTAAAACCATAAACATCCCATAAGAAAACATAGGCAATAATTTCTCTGACATCAGCTATAGCAACATTTTTCTAGATATGTTTCCTGAGGCAATGGAAATAAAGGCAAATAATTTATTGAGACTACATCAAAATAAAAAGTATCTGCATAGTTAGGGAAACAATCATCAAAACTAAAAGACAATCTGCTGGATAGATTTTTGAAAATGATATGCCCAATAAAGGGTATATCACACTTGTCAGAATAGCTAAAATAAAAAATTCAAGAATCAAGTGTTGGTAAGGATATGGAGAAAAATGAACCCCTGTGCACTGTTGGTGCAGCCATTGTAGAAAACAATATGGAGTTTCCTCAAAAAATAAAAAATAGAATTACCATATGATCCAGTAATTCCACTCTGGGATAATAGGAAAACACTAATTTGAAAAGATATATGTACCCTTATGCTCACTTGCAGCATTGTATACAACAGTCAAATTATGGAAACAACCCAAATGTCATTGATAGTTAAATGGATAAAGAAGGTGTAGTATACATATCTATAATAGAATATTATTCAGTCATAAGAAAGAATGAAATCTTTTTATTTGCAACAACATGGATGAATCTAGAGGGTACTACGTGAACTCAAATAAGCCAGCCGGAGAAAGACAAATACCATATGATCTCATTCAAATGTGAAATTAAGAAACAAAACAAATGAACAAAGAAAATATGAGACAAACCAAAACAAAAAAGACACTCAACGATAGGGAATAAGCTGATGGTTACCAGTGGGGAGGTGAAGATAGAGGGTGAAGACACAGTGAAGTAGGTAAAGGGTATTAAGAATACACTGTTCTTGGGGCGCCTGGGTGGCTCAGTGGGTTAAGCCTCTGCCTTCAGCTCGGGTCATGATCCCAGGGTCCTGGGATCGAGCCCCGCATCGGGCTCTCTGCTCAGCGGGAGGCCTGCTTCCTTCTCTCTCTGCCTGCTTCTCTGCCTACTTGTGATTTCTTTCTGTCCAAAAAAAAAAAAAAAAAAAAAAAAAAAAAAAGAATACACTGTTCTTGATGAGTGCTAAATAATGCATAAAATTGTTGATCGCTACATTGTATACCTGAAAATAATATAACATGTATGGTAACTCTACAGGAATTAAAATGAAATTTAAAAAAATAAAACTCAAGAAAGGATATTCTAACAACTATGGACTGTTCTTGAGCTGAGGATTTGTAAATCAGTTCTCTATTTCATTTGTCAATTTATTCATTTGACAAATATTAACTAAATGTTTTCTATGGCACATCCTATGCTCTGCTTTAAATAAAAAGTGGAAAAAAAAAAAAAAGATTCAACTCTACCTTAATGGAACTTAAGAGTTTAAAATCCTCTATCTATCTCATTACTATTTTTTTTTTTTTGCAAGTGTAAGGTAGTGTACAGTCCCAGAACTCATCAGAGCCTAAATTAAAGTTTCCACAGCGGGGCATACAGACTGTTGTTGATTGACTGCACATAAGTTATCACTGGAGGGTTGGGGCCAATTTTTCTATTTACATTTGCAAATACAGGGAATAAGAGAGAAGATTGCTCTTCCATTTATTTGCCCACAATCTGAATATACCAAGTTAGAACTTTTATTACAACCTGCTAAGCTCTGTGCTCACGACTTTTCAAAAACTGAGCCAAACAGGGGCACCTGGGTGGTTCAGTCGTTAGGCGTCTGCCTTCGGCTCAGGTCATGATCCCAGGGTGCTGCGAGATCCAGCTCTGCATCCGGCTCCCTGCTTGGCGGGAGGTCTGCTTCTCCCTCTCCCACTCCCCCTGCTTGTGTTTCCCCTCTCGCTAGGTCTCCTTTTGTCAAATAAATAAATAAAATCTTTTTAAAAATGAGCCAAATAAATTATTATTAAAATAGTAAAATAAATTTTTCATTTTTGAACTTTAAGAAACAACAACAGTTAGGAAGCCTGGAGCCATCTTTGGATAAGCCATTTCATATTTATTTTATTTAAATACAAATAAATACAAATAGCTATTTGTATTATTTGTATAATATTAAATGTAAATCATCTAAGCATGTCAATTAGAAGACAGATATTGACAGAATGTCGTAAAGCATGATTCTATTACATGCTGTCTATAAGAAATTCGCTTCAAGTACAACAATATAGGCAATGTTGAAAAAAAGGATAAACAAAGATAATGCATACAGATTAACTAAAATAAAGTAGGAATGGCTATATTAATATCAGATAAGACTATTGACTTTAGAGCAATGAAAATTATCAGACACAAAAAGGGACGTTACATAAAGGTAAAAGGGCCAATTTACCAAGGGAAGATATACCAATACTAAATGGGCTTATACCAGCTACAGATCTGCATAATATGTCACACAACTCATAAAATTAAAAGCAGAAGTAGACAATTTTGTATTTATAGTTGCAAACTTTCATCAACCCTCTATCTACAATGGATAGAGCAACTAGGTAACATATTAGCAAAGATACAGAAGAATTCAAAATAGTATCAATCAACAGAACTTAGTTGACATTTATAGAACAATCCTCCCAATAACAGTAGAAAATACATTTTCTTTCAAGCATCCACAGAACATATACCAAAATTGGCTATCTTATGGGCTGTAGAGTAAACCTCAACAAATTTAAAAGACTTGAAATCATTTCTATGTATTTTCCAACCACAATGAATCAAAGGTAGAAATCAATAACAGAAAGATAACAAGAAAATTCCCAAACACTTGGAGACTAAACCACATGTTTCTAAATAGTTAGTGGGTCAAAGAAGAGATCTCAAAAGAAATTTAAAAAGTATATTGAACTGAGTAAAAACACTGGAGTAGTGTTGAGAAAGGAATTTAAAGCACTAAACACATACAATCAAAAAGAAGGCTCAAATCAATAATTTAAGCTCTCACTTCATGAACCAAGAATAAAAAGAACAAAACAAACCTAAAGCCAGAAGAAAGATGGACATAGTAGAGAGAAGAGTAGAATCAAAACATTGAAAACAGGAATAGAACAAAATCAGTGAAATGAGTGTTTGTTCTTTAAAAATCGCAGTAAAATTGACAAACCTCAAGCAAGACTTACAAACTAAAAAAGAGAAGACACAAATTACTAGCATTAGGATCAAAACAGGGGATGTCATCCTAGACTCTATAGACATCAAAAAAGGAATTAGAGTATACTATGAACAACTTTTTACCACAAATTTGACAACATTTTAAAAGATTTTTTTTAATTTTATTTTTATTTATCTGAGAGAGAGAGAGAGCACAAGAGAGGAGAGGGAGGAGCAGGCCCCCCACTGAGAAGGGAGCCCCCCATGTAGGGCTTATCCCAGGACCCTGATATCACGACCCAAGGTGAAGGCAGATCCTTAACCAACTGAGCCACCAGGTGCCCCTGAATTTGACAACTTTAACAAACTATCTCAGTTCCTAGAAAAACACTCCAGACCCACCCATATGGTTTCACTGGAGAATGTTACCAAATCCTGGGACACCTGGGTGGCTCAGTTGGTTAGGTGTCTGCCTTCAGTTCAGGTCATGATTCCAGGCTCCTGGGATAGAGTCCTGCATCGGGTTCCCTGCAGAGAGAGGAGCCTGCTGCTCCATCTGCCTGCTGCTCCCGATGCTTGTGTATGCGCTCTCTGACAAATAAATAAATAAAATCGTAAAAAAACAAAAAATTTTACCAAATCTTAAAGAAACTGTTGTTGTTTTAATTCCCCGTTTGGGGCGGCTTGTTCCATAGTATGAGATAACTAAAACCAGTGACATTACAGTCCTCCCTTTCAGTCACCATTAGCATCTCAATTTTTGTTTCTTGTTGATACTGTTCTCATAGAAATTCTACTCTGTTTCCTTTAATGACAGTGTTGAAACCGTTTTCTAGAATAAAAAGCCATACTTGGAAAATGCTGGTTTCTTTAACTTTCCAGTGGGTACAGTGCCAGATAATGGGACTTTTATTATAATGCAGACAGTCTGTACCTGAAGCGTTTATAATCAAATTCACTCAACTTGAAATATTCAAATGATCATAAGTTTTACCCTTAAAATTCTGCTTATATTTAAGTAGTCAGCCCAAGAGAAAGCCCAGATTTAATGTAGCCTGTCCCCAGTACATGCACCTAAAAAAAATCCTTTAGGTCTCAGCTGATCCTTTATATAGTTAACTACATATCTAAATATCACATTTTTTTCTAATCACTCTAAATTTCAATATCAAGTGCCTTAAAACTATTTAGGGTGGATACATTCATTAAGTCTCTAGCAACATCATTTTTACTTAATGGCATTTCAAAATAACACAGCACAATGAGGTAAATTCTCTATAAAACATCTTAGTGAACACTAAGTATGATCCTTTTCTTCAATGACTCCTGCCATGATGTAATCTTCATCCCTTTCTTTTGGCTGAAGGTCAGTAAAAAGTCTTCCCAAAGAGAAAATAAAAGGCATGGCCCGTTCCTGAAATTGGCTCTTCCACTGTCATGAATTATCTTTTGTACATTAAGATTAGTTATACAATGGGTAAAATAGTAAATCAGACCTCCCAGTACTCTGAAAGCAGCAGTGCCTCCGGGAGTGTTTCCAAGGCAGCCTCTGGAAAGCTAGTCTCCATAAACCACCCTACATTATATATCCCAACTGCAAAAGCCTACAGTGACACTTTCTCCCAACAAACATAAAAGCAGATATAATCAAGTGTCTTCCCAAGGGAATCTAAACAGAGTCCGTTTGAATAATCAGATATTCTCTGTGCTGAAATGTTCAGAATGTAGACATGTTTCATTCCTACTTTTTTTTTTTAATAAATTATTTCTGTAGTTGTTAAACTCTATTTGAGCAGTTATAAATGCCTATTTCAACTAATAGCTGGCAGAATATACTAATATGATTTGGCTCATTCAATCATTTTTTTTTGAATTTTTTAAAAGATTTTATTTATTTATTTGACAGAATGAGAGAGATCACAAGAAGGCAGAGAGACATGCAGAGAGAGGGGAGAAGCAGGCTCCCTGCTGAGCAGAGAGCCCAATGAGGGGCTCCATCCCAGGACCCTGAGATCATGACCCAGGCTGAAGGCAGAGGCTTTAACCCACTGAGCCACCCAGGCATCTCCCATTCAATCATTCTTAAAGAGCTCATGATGGCTGGTTCTACCTAGACTTCTGTTCCAAATGCTTTGCTCTTCTCACTTCATGCCAAAAAGGGCAAACTTAAATATCTACATCTCCAAGCCTTATCAAATCAAGAAGGATCTGTTTATAATTTCCCTGGGAAATCATATGTATACTTACAGTTTCCAATGATGACTTCTAAATCTAAATTTCAGACTTAACTTTCACTTGAATTCTAGCTCTATATAACCATCTGCTTTCTATACATGACCACCTGCATAATCCACAGCTGATGAAAAATGCATATGAAAATACATTCTTAATCTAGTACTTCCTGTCTTTTAGACTTAATTACTACCTACCCCCAAGCCTGAGATCCTTAACTTTTTTATACCTCACAGTCAGCCCAGAATAATTACAACCAAGTCTACTTTCAAACATACCCTTTGAACCCATCCATTTCCTCCCTTTTACTTCATGAATACCCCATTTCTTGCCTGGACTTTTCATCCATACCCAACTGGTCTCAATACCTATAGCCCTAGCTCCTCCCCAATCCATTCCCTGCCCAGTAGCCAGAATGATCTTTCTAAAACATGTAACTAATCCTGAGGGGTAGCAGAGTGGAGTGGTCAAAAATGTGGACCCAAGAAGCTGGGTGGACTTGCTTCCATCATATACTAGCTGTATCATCTTGGGAATGTTACTTAACTTGATTATACGTCTCTTTCCCTGGAAGTTAAATGGAAGTAAAGACATCTACTTCACCTGATTGTTATGAAGATGAAATGAATGTACATTTATAAAGCTTTTAGAAGAGTGCAGTATAAGTATTCATTAAATAAATGGATACCACTTAGCCACTGAAAACCTACATAAGAGCAGAATGCCAGGCAGAGCAAGTTACTGGCAGATCCCTGAACTTGCCCGGCTATTTTATTCCTCCATGCCCTTCATTCTGGAGTGCCCTCTTCTCCATGGCAGGAGAGTAAACTCCTAGCAATCCTAGTGGCATCAAAGGACTGGATGTCTTTTTCCTTCAGAAGATCTTCCAAACTCAGTCAAGCCAAACCACTCACTTCAGTTAATTCCATTCTGGGATCCAGTAGCTGTCTCTACTATTTCATTTACTACACTGCCTTGCAATTACATTTTTAACAAACTTACTTCCCCCACCAGTCATGCACTTTCAGGTCAAAGACTGTATCTTGTGTTCTTATGTCTGTAATGAATAGCACAATATCTATTAAAGAACATAGGATAAAACGAATGTTTGTATTCATTTGCTTAGGCTCTCTCCCTTGTCACCTAAGCATTGTTAAAAAGAAAACCACACTGCTGGGGTAACTGGACAGCTACATGCAAAAGAATTAAACTGGACCACTTTCCTAGACCACACACAAAAATAAACTCAAAATGGATTAAAAACCAAAATGTGACACCTAAAACCATAAAACTCCTCAAAGAAAACAAAGGTGGTAATCTCTTGACATTGCCCTGAGCAATGTCTTAGGTATGTCTCCTCAGGCAAGGGAAACAAAGGCAAAAATAAACTATTGGGACTACACCCAAAAGAAAATCTTTTACACAGTAAAGGAAACCATCATCAAAACAAACAGAGGACCTACTAAACAGTAGAAGATATTTGCAAGTGATGTATCTGAAAAAGGGATCATACATAAAATATATAAAGAACTTATACAACCTAACACCAGACAAAACAAAACAAAATAAAATAAAAACAATCTGATTAAAAATAGGCAAGGACCAAAATAGACATTTTTCCAAAGAGGACATACAGATAGCCAACAGACACAGGAAAAGAGGCTCAACATCACTAATCATCAGGGAAATGCAAATCAAAAGCACAATGAGATATCACCTTACACCTGTCAGCATGACTAAAATCAAAAAGACAAGAAATAACAAGTGTTACTGAGCATGTGGAGAGAAGGCAACTCTGGTTCACTGTTGGTAGGAATGTAAATTGGTGCAACCACTGTGGAAAACAGTATGGAAGTTACTTAAAAAGTTAAAAGCAGAAACACCATACAATCCAGTAATTCTATTACTAGGTATTACCCAAATAAAATCAAAACCCTAATCCGAAAAGTTACATGCACCCCTATGTTTACTGCAGTATTATTTACAATAGCCAAGATATGGAAACAACCTATGTGACCACTGATAGATGAATGAATAAAGAAAATACAGTATGTATATATAATGGAACATTACTCAACCATAAAAAAGAATGAGATCTACCATTTGCAGCAACATAGGTGGATCTGGAGGGTATTATACAAAGTAAAATAAGTCAGAGAAAGACAGATACCACGTGACTTCACTTACATGTGGAATCTAAAAAAAAAACAACAAAACAACAAAACCAAAGAAACAGACTCTTGAATACAAAGAACAAATTGATGGTTGCCAAAGGAGGGGGATGGCAGATGGGTGAAACAGATAAATGGTATTGAGAGATACAAAATTCTAGTCATGAAAGAAATGAATCAGAGATGACATGTGCACGATAGGGAATATAATCAATAATATTCTAATAATCAATGGTGACAGAAGACTATACTTAATCATGGTCAGCACTGAGTAATGTATAGAATTGCAAATCATTATATTGTATAGTTGAAATTAATATAACACTGTATGGTAATTACAAGTCAACAAAAAATAAAAATGAAATACTAAAAAAATGTGTAAAAAAACAAAAGAATGTAGCATCCCTGCTTTGTGCAAGGATCATAAAAATATGTATGGTTTAAGATAGAGGAAGACTAGACGGCTCCTGCCCACAACGTGTTGATAATCTAGACATAGATTCACTGCTTCTGAGAATACTTTCCCAGTACAATGTCATCCACAGGGACTGAGTTTAGTGAGCATCTACTATATGTTAAGAGTGACTCTGTGGAGTCAGTTTGTTTGATGTAAACAAGGAAAAAAAGTGGGGGGGGGGGAATAGCAGCAGAAAACCACAGGCCGAAATAGAATCACTGAGGCAGAGTTAGCAAAGAGAGGCTTAACATGTAGTCTAACTGGGGTTTTAATCTCCCCCAGAAGTGTAAGTAAAGTAATCTTCCACAGGAGCCCTCTCCATCCACCAAAGAAAAATGAGGTAATCTGCATGGTAAGACCCTTTCTCTTCCCCCTAAGGGAAAGTAGCTTTTTCTTTTGCTAATAAAGTTCTTGCCCCGCCCTTCTTCCTATAAAAACCTCCCTTTTTGCACAATTCCTGGGAGTTCCCCTCTACTTGCTAAATGGGATGCTGCCCAATCATTTAATAAAGCCAATTAGATACTCAAGTTTACTCAACTGAATTTGGGGTTTAAACAGAATTAATAGTAGTAGTAGTAGTAGTAACAGTATACTAGTAGTAATAATATCTTACCACTCTAATAGTCATGGAACACTTTGAAACACATTATATCATTTTGATCCACAGAATAAAATACAAAATATATGCAAATATATTTATTTCTATATCCCTACTTGACTGCTCATCCGCTGATAAAACTGAGGTCTCAGGAGTTATGTGGGTTGCCTGGGATCTTGCAGCCATTATTTATCCAGGAATTACAATGCCAAATCTCACGTGTCCCCCCACACACAACTTACAATCGGACTCTACCTTCTAGATAATCATTTTGTACTAGTTACACTGGGAAATTAATGATAGTGTCCCCTCTACCTGCTTCACAAAATACCTCTGCTTTAACGTGAGATTCACATCCTCCCATCAAAAAGAGACACCTAAACTATCTTGTTTTACTTTTTTTTTTTTTAAGATTTTTATTTATTTATTTGACAGACAGAGATCACAAGCAGGCAGAGAGAGAAGGGGAAACAGGCTCCTTGCTGAGCAGAGAGCCCGATCCAGGGCTCGATCCCGGAACCTCAGATCATGACCTGAGCTGAAGGCAGAGGCTTAACCCACTGAGCCACCCAGGTGCCCCTAAACTCTCTTGTTTTAATCAACAAGAATAATATTGTTCCTGGTCAATTGCATTCATTTTTCACAACTATGTCTTATAAATTACTAGATGGGTTTCATTTAAAATACATTGTGTTGGGGCGCCTGGGTGGCTCAGCCTTTAAGTGGCTGTCTTCTGCTCAGGTCATGATCCCAGGGTTCTGGAATCGAGGCCCACATCGGGCTCCCTGCTCAGTAGGAAGCCTGCTTCTTTCTCTCCCACTCCCCCTACTTGTGTTCCCTCTCTCTCTGTGTCTTTCTCTGTCAAATAAATAAATAAAATCTTTTAAAAAAATAAATAAATAAAATAAAATAAAATAAATTGTGTTCACAAGAGGAGGATACAAAAATCCATGGTTCTTATCCAAGGGCACTGAGTCCTTGAAGCCAGATAAGCAGGCCCCGCTGTGCAGTGTCATTTCATATATTACAAACCCAGGCAGGAACGGTCCCCAAAACAAAGCATCTGGCCAGGCATGGAAATTTTTCATCAGATCTAAACAAGGAAGATCTTTCTTAAAAAACAGCTTTGGGGACACCTGAAGATTAGGCTCAGAGCCAGTGCCACTGGTAAATAATAGTCTGGTGTTTACATTTTCACTGGGGATTGTTTCTCCTGACACTACAAATTAAATGAGGCAGCCATGCTCCCAGAGCCTGAAATTTTACCAGGAGAGCTGCATGTTTAAAATCTAAACAAAAGGGCTAGTCTACCTTTCCAAGGAGTTTAAGAAAAGCCAGCATTTAAAATGCAAAACCCCTCTGTCCTGCTTGACTAAGGAGCTTTATACCAAAGCTCTAACGGGACTTTTTTCCTCACCTCAGAAGTCCTTCCAGTTTCAGGTGTGTGGCAAATGCTAATTGCCACAGAGAAAGCGCGCCTCTCCCTTGGGGAGGAGATGCTGTATTGCCACACACCCACCCCTTGGGGTTTGAAATCTTGACAGGCCCCAAACAAAAATATCTTGTTTTTTCCTCCTCTTCATAAATTTACAATATTTTCATGTTACAAAAAATTAAAGACGTAATATGATGTGGCTTATATTATCTTCTCAGAAAAAAAATTCTATCCTTTGAGAAACTATCCGAAATAAGAATCTGACGTGATTGCTATAAAAGCCTATGAATACCTAATCAAATCACTGAGCGACATTTATCCCTTCCACTGAAAAAGCAGAATAATGCCAACAAATTCTCTTTGTTTTGGGACATTCTCCATGAAACGAAGTGTTACTTTCTCTTTATAAAAACCACTGACTGAAATAATACTCTGATTCAATATTTGGCCTAGAACAGCTGTTAAAGTACAGATTTCTCCTGATAGCTAATTCCCATCTCACCTTGGGATTCTTAGTTATAAGCAGGCTTGCAAACACATATAGCCATATACTATCACACAGTTTATAAACATTCCATCTTCAAGGGAAACATTAATTTTTGAAATCAACAGAATCTATTTGTGCTTAAGGACATCATATTTAGATTGGGGTATATTCAAGATGATTCAGGATTCAAAGCCTATGATTTAGTCAAAAGAAACAAAGCCTTTCTTTGAGATTTGGAAAAAAGATCTTTTGCTTTTTAATTTTTCTGACTAAAAACCTATATGCATGGCACGCCAAGCTTTCTAAATTTGCACAAGATTATAAACCAGTGTGATTGCCCAAATTATCCCAAGCTAAAATTTATCCCTAACCACACGCTAATAATCTAGTGCAGTCTGTCATTATTTTCCTAATTCATGAAAGTGAAATATAAACTGAAGAGGTAAATAATAACATCTTACATTACCCAAACACTTATTTATTTATTTTCTAAACTGAGTCTTACAACAATTCCATGAAAGAGTAGGAAAAGGGTCATCAATCCCTTTGACAAATGAGAAGCTGGGTCTCAGATGACATGGCTTCTGCACGGTCATCCAGCTGGTCAATGACAGTCTTGGAAACAAATCCAGTCTATTGGCACTGAAGTATGCCATGCTACCTCTCCCAGATGAACTTGACTGTTACCTGGAATAATCTGCTCAGCAGCCAAACTACAACGGATTGCCAGTCTGCTGTAAATTAACTCCACTGCTAGTTCTACAGGTCTGGTAGCCATGGCTGGAGTGTTCCTGAAAAGTGGCTGTGGAGTCGTTAGAAACCAAGAGAAGACTTTCAGGGTGGTATTTCCACTCGAAGGAAGAACCACACTCTCCTTTGGTATGCCCCAGGCTTTCTGTGTGCTCATCTCTTTCTAACCACATCCTATTCTCTGCAGGTCCACCAAAAAACAAACAATGTGAGCTCTAGAAGGACAGCTGATACCGAAGAAAGATGTGACACATAGTGTCCCACAGTCACTTTTGAGTATCAGTCAAGGGTCACGGGCAGTCCTGAGGGGTGTTGGTTACTTGAGTTGTCACATCCCTCTTCATTATTGCTTTCACCATAAATACCACAGAGGATCAAATGTGCAATGAAGAGGATCCTAGAATAATCTGAAACTTGTTCTGTTTAGCACACTCAATGATGGACACATGGAGACTTACTCAATTTTTTCAGTCTTCTACCATCTGGTAAATAATTATTGAGCATTTATTATATGCCAGGCTCTAGACTAGATTCTAAAAATACACGTCACGGGGCGCCTGGGAGGCTCAGTGAGTTAAGCCTCTGCCTACAGCTCAGGTCATGATCTCAGGGTCCTGGGATCAAGCCCTGCATCAGGCTCTTTGCTCAGCAGGGAGCCTGCTTCCCCCCTCTCTCTGCCTGCCTCTCTGCCTACTTGTGATCTCTCTCTCTGTCAAATGAGTTAATAAGATCTTAAATAAATAAATAAATAAATAAATATGAGTCTCACACAGGAGACAGATAAACAAATGATCACACTGCTTCCTGATGGATGGTATAACTGTGCACTTTGAGTGTGATTGTTTCCACTTGGGCAAATGGGCAGGCCTCACAAAAATTATGTCATTTGTTCTCATGCTGGTAGGCTAAGTAGTAGTTCAGTAAACAAGGAATAGAAAAGGTACAGTTTTATTCCTGCTATGGTTCACAAACGTATACATATAAGACAAATACATCAATTCCCACGGGAAGTTCCTACCAATTTCGTGTTGAAATATTTTAATAGAAGAAACCTCTAGAACAATGTATAGAATGGCTTAGGAAGGGAGCCTGGGTAACTCAGTGGGTTAAGCCTCTGCCTTTGGCTCGGGTCATGATCTAGGGGGCCTGGGATTGAGTCCCACATTGGGCTCTCTGCTTGGCGGGGAGCCTGCCTCTCTGCTTATTTGTGATCTCTCTCTGTTGAATAAATAAATAAAATCTTAAAAAAAAAAAAAAAGAATGGCTTAGGAAATACTAATTACAGAAATGCACCTCAATGTTTCACTGTAGTAACTGCTCTGGTAAGTAATGGGTACTTTAATTATTACTTCTATGCACAGACACTCAAAATATTAAAGGCAGAAAAGTTCATAGCTATATCCCAATCCAGTATCATTTTTTTTTTTGATAAGGCATTGAAAGGTTAAGTGTCTTATCTAAAAATCATACAGCTAGGGGTGCCTGGGTGGCTCAGTGGGTTCAAGCCTCTGCCTTCAGCTCAGGTCATGATCCCAGGGTCCTGGGATTGAGCCCCGCATCTCTGCTCAGCGGGGAGCCTGCTTCTACCTCTCTCTCTGCCTGCCTCTGCGCCTACTTGTGATCCCTGTCAAGTAAATAAACAAATTCTTTAAATAAATAAATAAATAATATAAAATAAATAAAAAATAAAAATCATAGAGCTAGTCACTGCAATGTTCAGCTTAATTTCTTTCTGCAATATTGGATTCTCTATTATTGTAAGTCATTATTTTATGGTTCGAGACATCTTTTGTAGGACATAACAGTGGTAGTTTGAGGTCAGAGGGTCATGTTAATAAAATCCATTGATGTTGCTATTTATTTTCTGCCTAATATGAAAAGGAATAAATCCCCAAAGAAGAAAATATGGAGCTGGGAAAGAAACTCCAAAGGTGAAGGAGAAGAGAGGTAAATATGATAGACCAAGAGTCAGGAGACCTGTATTTGGTCGTGATTCATTCTTGATAAGTTATCTTGAATAAAGAGCTTGTCTCCTCTAATTCCATTTCATCACCTGTAAAACTGAGCCAGTAGTGCTTGGCTGGGAACCTTATACTTCGATGTTTGCCTATATTAGTTTGTGTGTGACCACGTGTTGTATTGCTAAACGTATTCATATAGGTAAAATATCTCCTGGGAACATTTCTCACTTATGACCTCAATTATCACTCAAGCCATTCATGCACATTTGGTACCAGTTAACCCCAGGACAGACATGAGGAGACTGTTACAGTGTCAATGTGACTTGCCCAAAGGCACTTATCTGGTAGATCTACAGAGCTTCAGTTTGAACACAGTTCTGTAAGCCCACTGCTTTTTGTTAAAAACACCTTTAGACCAAATCTTAAAGGCGATTCTAGTTCTGAAACTGGATTTTTAATAGAGGAAGAGATATTAAAATGCTTTAGAAAAGATGTAAAGTGCCATGAAGACGGAAGCTGGCCACAGCAGACCATTATGCATGTCTATCCATCTGTAACAGACCCAAAGCACTATAAATTCCACCCATCACTGCCTACATGCCGGAGTGAAAGTACAGGCATTTTGAGTCTTTTATAGCCCAGAGAAAGATTAAGTCATAAATAGCCATAATTTGTGCTGACATTTAGAAAGTTGATACACCACTGAAGAAGTTATTAGATTGGGAAGCTGTGAGAATAATAAATAGATATTTAAGCAATTTAACTTCCTTTCATATGCAATATATAATCTCTACAGAGATTTGTCTAACTTTAATGTCAACCGGAATATTTATATTTGCTTTCCTTGGCTCAGAAGTCAACTTGAAATGAAATGCTTTTCATTAACATGAAGTCACAGATGTAAATTTTCTTTCTTAAAAGGAGCTATATAAATGACAACTTTTTCTTATAGATTATACATATGATATCATTTATTATATAATTATATTATTAAATTAAATATAACATTAAATTAAATACATATATTATTAATTTAATAAGCTTATAGAAATCACCAAGCAATTTTGAAGGCTTTTACCAATATTAGAACCAGTTTTTATAGCAGCAATGGGAAGTTTGCAGAATAAAAAAATAATAAGAGCAATCCATCCTTTCCCCCATTCTCAGAGTAAATACTCTAGAGCAATGCAGCTTCTTGTCCCAGGAAAGAGAGGACACCTCAGTACCTGTGTTCCAGCTACCCTCAGATAACCTTTCCTATATCTAGTGATCCTTTTCTCTCCTGCCACAGCGCTGGTTCAAATGCTCTACCCACTACCCAGAAAACGCCCTGGCCACCAATTTAATTTCTATTCATCTTTTACAACAAAGCTCAAATATCACTTCTTCCGGAAATTACCCTTAGTCTTTGCCATAATAAAACCCTCACACCTTATACACATTTTATTGTTGCAACTATTGTTAGCAGTGTGATCTGTTATTTATTTAAGCAATTATTTAATTAAAGATGATTCCCTCACTAGATTTAATCTCTAAGAGGACAAAGACCATGTCTTTTTGCTCAAAATATCCTCAGGCCTAAGAGAGTGTCTGCCTGGAATATGTAAAATACTTCTTTTTTTCTTTTTTGGATAAACAACAAATGGGTCTCCTGGAGAAGGCGTTATCCACACTTAGTCTTCATGCTTCATATCCTCCTTCAACTCAATGTCTGGGATCTATTCTGAAAGAACCTTATACATGAGGAAGCTAATAGTTTATAAGAATAAGACAACCTAGCAAATAATCATGTCTATATTATTACTTTGTAAATTGAGGGCTAGAGAAACAAAATCCCAGAAAAAAGGAGGGAGGTATGCACATAGTAATATGCTTTAGAGTTATGTTAACAATAATACAAAAATAACCTTAGTCTACCCACAGAAGATAATGGTAAAACACAATACACTTATCCATCAGAATGCTATCTATACATTAAAATGAATAATTATAAGAATTTTGTAAGAAAAGGAGAAAATGCTCAACAGGGCTAAATGAGTAAGAATGAAATACAAAATTATACATTATATTCTAATATACAAAGTCTATGTATATGTATAAAGATTAAAAAAGAACATAGAGAAGAAAAGCAATGTGATATGAGAGTGTAATATAATCCTAGAACCATTAATAAGATACGGGCATTTAAGAGTATAATGAATAGTTTTATTCTTTGCATATTACTTACATCAAGATAATCATTTAAAATTATGCATTAGTAATACTCAGAGGCTGGCTGTAGACTATTTCTCACCAAAACTTTAGATACTTGAGAACACTGTGTCCTGTTATAGGTGGCATATTTCCCAGTATAAAGGACAAGTGGGTTATGCCTTTGAATAAAGACTGAGTATCCACAGACATGTAGTCTTACTCTTGGAAACTCAGGGATTTATCATTATTGAGTATACTTGGCTAGAATCTGAAATTAACATGGTTTCAACAGAAGATCATGTGAGCTTCTTGGAATATTACAGTGAGCCTCCAATCACATGATGGTATTGGAGATGGGCACCTGCGGGCCTGGAATGTAGATGAGCTCATTTACATTTTGTTTAGAAATCAGCACCCAAGCAGCTACAAGGATCCATCCCTTGAGAAACCCTCTTTGATTCCAGTCAGGGAGTTAATTCATTATCCAACCTGGGAGCTTGTACCCTAAGAGCACTGATTCACTGAGGCATGCACCGTCTCCTAGGAAAACGGGCTCTTCTAATAGGATGCCAGAATGTTTGTTTGTGATGCGCCAGACAGATCTCTGAGCATGCCAACCGTTCCACTCCATTTTATCTTCACAACTCTGCAGATCAGGCATTATTACTAACCCCCACTTTTTAACAAAAGGAATTGAGACACCATAATGCTTACATATCCTATTCAAGTTCACAGAGCCAGTAAGTGTCCAAGCCAGGAACTGAACCCAGAGCCCACACGTTTAACCATTCCACTATGCTACCATGAAAATGAGAAAGCTGCAAAATTTTAAGGGAAAAAATGTCAAGTTAGAACATGCTTGCTTCAATCCTATATTATTAAATTCCCATGAATTCTAGAACTGCTTATACCTCCCCATATGATAAGAAACAAGCTAAGGTTGGAGAAGAAAAGACATGCCATTGTTCACTTCTCCGTCCTACAGACTCGGGGAAGCTCATATACTGTGACTGTAGGAAAGTCCCTCGTGTCCCCATCATTCTAAAAAGTTCTCTAAAGCATTACATAATGCCCCCAATTCACAAGCACATAATTTATACTACCAGATAAATTCCATGGTATGTGGGCTAGAGGCTCTCCGATGACAGGCACTTGCAGGAAGAAGCATCTGGCTGACGATCTTTACTTTACTACAAGTCTTTGGTTTGGAAAACAGCCAGTTTTTGAGTCCCTGTGGGTCCAGCCGTCACCAGGCAATGGGAGTGTGCTGTCTCTAGAAGCCCCAGACAGCCGGTAATACCAGCTGCGGGGACTGGGACGGTCCCTGTGCTCAGCATTGACTTGGCTGTCACAGCAGGGAACAGACACAGAAAAGCCTCACTAGACAGGGACAAAAATATCAATGTCACAGACGGATGCTCCTCTGAGGGAGAGGGAAGATCATTTACGAACTATGAAAGGCTGAAGGTGGAGAGACTACTTGGACCTTGGCCTCAACCAAAAAGACTGTTAATTAGTGTGACTTCAGACAACAGGCTAAGAAAAGAAAATCACCTTAGGAGAGAAGTAATCAATTGTTGACAACAGAAGAAAAGCAGCTGGGCCTGAGGCCAGATACCTGCTCCCTCCCGCAGTTGCAACCTGGGGAGGGAGGGCAGCACAAACCAGGCCTCAACACACCAAGGATTTGAGTCCCTATTGGCTTAGGCAGCAATTGAGTGGCTTTATTAAGCAAAAACAAATAAAAAACCAGTGTAAAAACAATGAATTGGGATTGAAAGCATATAAATAATCAACCTTATTAAAAAGAATTTAGAAGCCATCCAAGGTTTCAGCAAATAAAATTCTGGCAGGAAACTCTTACTGGAGGCAGAGGGAACATTTCTTAGAAAAAGCGTCTGCAACTTTTCCTCCTAGTCTCACTTCCCCTTCTGGCTTCTCCTCTTTTGATCCTATGGCTACCAGTACACCCAAGCCCCTCGAAGCTCTCACTCCCCTGGAACACGTAAAACTAAACACTGTTTTACAAAAACACCACCATTCTTCTCTTCCCTCTAAGTGTTTTAAGATACTAAAAATTTAGGAAGCGCCCAAAAAGGAGATGGTAATCGAATTGAAGACTAAACAGAACAAAACTATTTCACAAGCAAAATCAATAAAAGTAGCTAACAAATAATTTAAAAATAAAATTTCTCAAACAAAATCCGTGAAACTAGCCAAAAAGCTTCCATAGTCCCACATTCTATTGTCCCATGCAGAAAAGTTTCTGTTTTGGATCTATCCTGCCTGGCCTGCTTTCCAGTCTTCTAGAGAAAGCAAAGCAGAATGACTAAAATGTGTATGAACTTGCATAGGTGTTGAGAAGTGCAGACCTCCTGGGTCAAATTTCTGTCCATGGTTTGATTTACCACTTTGTTACCTTTCTTGAAATCCACAGTTTTCCCTGTGAGAGTCTCGGGATGCTGGTTGCCCTGAATCTCTAGCAACATCAAGCCTGCCTTCAAACAAATGACAGCCGAGGTCTACTTATATCTAAGAACTGGTTTACTCACTCGTACACGTTCCCTCCGGAGACGTGAGAGAACTCACCTTTGTTTCTTCTTTCTTCTTTTCCTTCCTCTTTGTATTTATTGACATCTCTGGGAGACTAGTGCCCTCCCACTTTGCTCTGATTTCCAGTCCTACAGGCATAGCCAGATGGAAGGTGGATGTCCGACACCACGGGCCTGGGCATTTTGACTCAGGCATCAGCGCAGCCAGTGGTGGAAGAGTTCTGGGAGGCTCAGTTGGATGAAATCTCTTCTCGCATCCAAGAAGCGAGCGCAAAAAATCACTTCTTTACATGTTCACAACCTACATGATAACCAGTAATGACGGTGCGGGAATAAGAAAGGGCAAGATTCTCTCACCAAGTTTCCATAAGTTTTCCGTGTTTATTGAAATACTGAATTCACCAGGACTAGAGTATCAACCAAGGAAACAAATGAGAAGGGAATGGATGCCATTCTGATGCTGAGCTTAGTATCTATCAGATTGAGGTCACGTGCTCCTTTTTATTCCCCTGCCAGTTTTTAACTTTGTTCAAAGAACCTGTAACATTGTTTCCCTAAATCCAATATGTGAGCCTCCTGTCTCTAAGCCCCAAGATGCTTGCTAAAAATGCAGACACCTTGGTAGTACCCCAGGCGCAATGCCTCAGAATTGCTAGGATGGGATCCGGCAATGCATACTTTCTTTATAAGCTTCCTGATGATTCTTAAACACGCTGATATTTGAAGTTCTCAAACTTTAAAGTGTTTGAGATCATGTTGAGAATATGCATAAAATGCAAATCTTTGGACTGGGAGTCCGTGGTTTTGGATAAGGTTCCCAATCAGCTTTTATATTTTTTTAAGCTTATTTAGATTTTTTTCCATTTTTTTTTCTTCCTGTTTCTTGAGTACAGTTGACACACAAATCTTACATTAGTTTCAGGTGTCTAACATAGTGATTCAACATCTATACCTTCTGCTATGCTCACCACAATGGAGCTACCATCTGTCACCATTCAATGCCATTAAAATACCATTGATTATAGTTCCTGTGCTGTACCTTTTATTCCCGTGACTTATTCATTCCATATCTGCAAGCCTGTATCTCCCACTCCCCTTCACCTATGCCCAACCACCCAACCTCGTCCCTTCTAGCAATCATCAGTTTGTTTTGTGTATTTATAGGTCATATTCTGCTTTTCTGTTTATTGGTTTTGTTTTTTTAGAATCCACATATAAGCAAAATCTTATAGCATTCTTTTTGTCTAACTTCTTTCACTTAGCATAACACTCTCTAGGTCTACCCATTTTGAGACAAATGGGAAGATCTCATCCTTTTATATGGCTGAGTAATATTATGTATATATATATGTATATATATGCATATATGCACACACATATATGTATATATATATATATACATTGTGTATACATATATATGTATATTGCTTCAAAGTAAAAAATATATAGTAGACAGAGATTATCACTTCTTCTTTATCCATTCATCTATAGATGGACATTTGGTTTCCTTCCATGTCTTGGCTGTTGTAAATAATGCTACAATGAAGAGAGGGGTGCATTATCTTTTCTAAATAGCATTTTTGTTTTCTTTGGGTAAATACCCAGCAGTGGAATGACTGGATCATAGAGCATTTAATTTTAATTTTTTGAGGAACCTCCATACTGTTTTCCACAGTGGCTGTACCAACAGAGCATGAGGGTTCCTTATTCTCCACACTTATAGGGTCAATTAATCTATGACAAAGGAGACAAGAATATACAATGAGGAAAAGACAGTCTCTTCAATAAATGGTGCTGGGGAAACTGGACAGCAACATGCAAAAGAATGAAACTAGACCACTTTCTTAAACCATATACAGAAATAAACCCAAAATGGATTTAGACCTAAATGTGAGACCTAAAACCACAAACTCCATTTATGAAAATGTTAACATAGGCAGTAATTTCTTTGACAGCAGCCATAGCAACATTTTTCTACATATGTGTCCTGAGGAAAAGGAAACAAAAGCAAAAATAAACTATTGACCAGAGCAATCTGCATTTTTAGAAAGCAACTCCAATTAATTCTGAAGTAGGAGCACACTGTTCATGACACTGCATAGTTTCTGAGTATGATGCAAGGCAGCCGGCTCTCCTCCCCAGCTCTTTAACTACTGATAGGCCTAGTTTTATCCTATACGTCTTGGCCTTTCCTTTGCTGTCTGTGGTGCCTTCCCCAGTGGGACCGTACCCCCATTCTTGTACAGCCTACGCTTTAGATTCAAATGCAGAAAGAAACTTCATTGGGGATTCAAAATATTTCATGGAAAATGCGGCTATGATACAGATAAATCACAAGTAGGAATCTCATTGTTCGGGATGTCCTTCTCAGATAAATTATGATGTAGCACCTTCAACCGACCTGAATGCCTTGCCACCAGCCCTGACTTGGGTCACATTCTTAGAGCTAGCTCCCCCTAGTCTGCCCCCTAAGCCCAGGCACAGTCAATGCCTTAAGTTGTATTGACTACTTACAGGTCCCTGCCCTGGGCAGCCAGCTCCGCTATTATCATTCCCTGAACTGTGACTAGTCCTGATCTCACTTCCCTGCTACACTGTCCCCTCTTCTGTAATAATCTTGTTTAATATAACTTGGTTTTTGTTTTATTTACTTTGAAGTCTTACTTTATAGATTTGCATTTCAAAAGCATAAGCAATACCATAACAGAAATTTGAGGAAAAGAGAAAAGTTGGAAAACTAAATCAAATAAGGAAAGAATATCAAAATAAATACACTCTTTTTTTCTCCATCTTACAAATTAGAAAACTGGGATAAAGAACAATGAATAGCATTTTATTTATTTATTCACTTGTATTTCATTTTATTTCATATTCATTCATTTCAAATGAAACGTATTTCATTTCAAATATGTACCTTTATTCACATGGATAGATGTCAATCACAATATAAAACAACTTGTATCTTATATTTCCCCCAATTCACTAATTTATCTCTTTATTTATGCATTAACAAATATTTAATATACTACTGTGTCACACTACTGGTTTATATTCTTTTAAAACTTTTGCTGATATAAGAAAAATGTGATACAACTTTGATTTTTTAATTTTTAATTTTTTATTTATACAATTTTAATTTTTATTTTGATTGCTAGTGAAGCTGAACATAACTTTCAAATGGTTGTTTATTCATTATTTTCCATTATTTATTGAATATCCACTTAATCCTTTGTCCATTTGTCTTTTGAGGACTTTGTGACTTTTTGCTTATGAACACTTTATATATAAAAATTGTTGGGGCCCCTGGGTGGTTCCTTCAGTTAAGCATCTGCCTTCAGCTCAGGCCAGGATCCTGGAGTCCCAGGATTGAGCCCTGTATCAGGCTTCCTGCTCAGCAGGGAGTCTGCTTCTCCCTCTCCCTCTGCCCCTACTCCTGCTCCTCCTCTCTCTCTCTCATTCATTCTCCTCTCTCAAATAAATAAATAAATATCATAAAAAATTAAAATTGTTAATTATTTTGTTGATCATAATTGCTACATTATTTTCTCAGTCTGGAGTCTATAGTTTTATTTTGGTGGTTTAAAAATTTTCACATTTGTTCTCTCTCAAATAAATAAATAAAATCTTCAAAAAAAAAAAAAACTTAAAAAAGGGCATCTGGGTGTCTTAGTTGGTTAAGGGTCTGCCTTAGCCTCAGGTCATAATCCAGGGGTACTGGGATTGAGTCTGCATTGGGGCTCTCTGCTTAGCGGGGAGTCCTTCTTCTCCCTTTACCTCTGCCCCTTCCCACTGCTCATGCAGTCTCTCTCTCTCTCCCTCAAATTAATAAAATCTCAAAAAAATAAAAATAAAATTTTTCATATATTTGAAATATTTTTTTAAAATCATGTTAAGTACTTCGATTTGTAAATGTTTTCATTTATGATCTGCTTTTTTCTTTCACTTGACATAAAAAAAATTATTTCCTCTACAGATGTTTGATAAATATACAGTTGTTTTTCTGTAATTTTCATTTAATCTACTGGAATTTGGAGTGCGGTTTGCATTCATCTCACAGTTTCTCCTTAGGCCTTTTTAATACTCAAGACACTGTCTTCTCTACAGCAGGGTTATTGTATTTCTGTCTTAAAGCCCAGTAGGATTAAGCAAGCATTAAAGGGTGTCCTCTGTATTATAGCTAATCATGCACGGGTTGGACTCCCTGCTTGAGTATGAGCTCCTTGGGGTAGAAGCTCTATTATATTAATCGCTCACACTGCCCAGCTACTCTGCCTGCCCTAATTTCAGCACAGAGACCGATACCAAGAATGTGTTCAAAATTATATTTACAGAATAAATAGAAAGTAATGATCTATTGGCTTTATTAAATATTTTCAATGTTTTAAATTCTAAATCTGATAAACTGAAGTACTAATGGTGTTCTAACAGAATGATGGCATAACTCTAAATTCACAGTTATATGTAAATTTAAGTGGTGTTTTGCTAAAGATACTCAGAAAAGTCCCCATCAAGAAGGATGCCTATATTGTGAGAAGTGGATAGACAGGGCTTTCAGACAGAACTTATGACATAGGTCATGGGTGAGTTGATTTGGCCTCCAAGGTGTTAAAACACACACACACACACACACACACACACACACACACACTGATTTTCTCCCCAATGTGTCTGAAAAAGCAACATCTCCACAGATTTTTCAGCTTGTAAAATATGTTGCCTAAGTAGATAGATTTTTTTCTGTGAAAAGTGCCACTGGAATACTGATTAATGACCCGGGCCCCAAGACTCAAGCCCAGACCTGAACAGCCTTCAGCAGAGTTGGTCTGGACTCTGGGTAGTCTCTAATGCTACTCCCTTCGACCCAACCCCATCTGAGGTTGGCACACTGGGGAACAACCATGAGGTGGGTCTAGAGAGGAGGGAGGAGGAATCCCTCTCCTTTGTACTAGCCAGCACAATGCTAGTAATTGTGGCAGCAACTTCTTTCATTCAGGTCTGAGAACCATGGCAAAATTCCAGAGGGCTCTAACTTTATGCTCTAGGTTTTTATCCATAACTAAATCAGAAATACATCTTGTTCCAGGGGGTCCTGGCTGATCTCTTGGCGAGAGAAGAATGGTACATCTTGACTAACTAGTCCATCTACATGCCAAGCAGGAGGGAGGAGGTTATTACTAGAAGAATGGAGAATATTTGCCAGAAGAATCATCAGTTGCCCCCTAGACAGATGTTGTTAAAGTGAATGTGAAACATTAGAGTTTTGTGGGAAATTCAGATGCAGCAAGGTACACAGTCTGTATCAGATTGACAGACCTGGAGCAGTAACAGGGCTGTTTATATAACTCCATCATAGAGACTTTCAGTGATCCCCAGGACTCTCTCAGCCTCTAAACATTTCACTCTAGCAAGAGCTTAGGACAGTGAATAGTTACATGTATTAGAATACTAGCAGGTTCAATCTGCTTAATGAGTCAAGGGTAGTAACATGCCCCCTATTTTAAATACCTCTACCCTGAAACAGGGAGTTCCATGTGCCATACATTCATTGGCCAACAAATAAGAACTATTTCTCTTGTGATGTCCACTATGGCCATACCTCAATTCTAAGGCCTTTGGGATATCTATTTACCTTAAAGAAATTTTTATTAGAATATCTAATCTTTACTATGCAAGGTACTGTTTTAATGTTTTCCTGATGTCATTAATCCTCACAGGAACACTTATAAGTTGGAAGCACTATTATAAAACTACTCTTCACCTGAACAAAATGAGATATCATTAAGGTTAAGTAATGTGCCCAAGATATCATAAAAATGAGTAGTAGAACTAGAGTATAAACCAGATTATAAACTAACTCCAAGTTGATGCTCATAATCATGAAAACATAGGATCTTATCTCAATGATCTGATTTGAAGTAGGTGAGAAGAACATTTGCTTTAAGAATAAGAACCTGAGAAAACACTTTGAGGAAGTTCCAAGATGGCAGAAAAGTAGGGGGACCGTGAACTTGCCTCATCCTTTGAGTACAACTAGATCAACCTTCAACTATTTTGAACAAGCAGAAAAAGGATCAGAGGAGTACAGAAACAATCCACACATTTGAACCAAGTGAATTTGGCAGAAGCAAGGTTCAGAACCCTGAATTGGGGACTGGGGGGCCACAAGGCCAGGAAGGGGGAAAGCCCAGTTCAGGGAGCAAAATCAGGAAGAGAGAGAAAGTCAGAAAGATTGCACACCCTTCAATAAGCTGTGGTGAGTGGACATCAAAAGAAAGCTGAAGTGGCAATCCTTAAATCAGACAGATTAGATTTTAAACCAAAGACTGTAACAAGAGATGAAGAGAGACACTATATCATGCTTAAAGTGTCTATCCAACAAGAAGATCTAATAAACATAAATGTTTATGCCCCTATCTTGGGATCAGGCAGTTATATAAGCCAATTAGTAACAAAATTAAGCAAACACATTGACAATAATACAATAATAGTAGAGGGACTGTAATACCCTACTCACAGCAATGGACAGATAATCTAAGCAGAAGACCAACAAGGAAACAAGGAGTTCAAATGACACACTGAACAGATGGACTTCACAGATATGTTAAGAGCATTCCATCCTAACACAACAGAATACACAGTCTTCTCAAGTGCACATAGAACATTCCACAGAATAGATCACATACTGGGTCACAAATCAGGTCTCAACAAGTACGAAAAGACTGGGATCATTCCCTACATATTTTCCGACCACAATGCTTTGAAACTTGACCTGAATCATGACAGGAAATTGGGAAAGAATGCAAACAATTGGAGGTTAAAAAGCATCCTACTAAAGAGTGATGGGTCAACCAGAAAATTAAAGAAGACTTAAAAAAAAAAAAAATGGGAACTAATGAGAATGAAAACGTGCCTGTTCAAAAGCTTTGGGATATAGCAAAGGCAGTCCTGAGAGGGAGGTACATTGTAATTAAAGCCTCTCTCAAAAAATTAGAAAAATCTCAAATACAAAAAGCTAACCTTACACCTAAAAGAGGAGGAGAAAGAACACAAATAAAGCCTAAGCAAGCAGCAGAAGAGAAATAATAAAGATTAGAGCAGAAATCAGTGAAACTGAAACCAGAAAAACAGTAGGACAAATCAAAGAAACTAGAAGCTTGTTCTTTGAAAGAATTAATAAGATAGATAAAGCTCTAGCCAGACTTATCCAAAAGAAAAGAGAAAGGGCCCAAATTAATAAAATAATCAATGAAAGGGGAGAGAGCATGACCAACACCCAAGAAATACAAACAATGTTAAGAACTTATTATGAGCAACTATATGCCAACACATTAGGCAATCTGGAAGAAATGAATGGATTCCTAGAAATGTATTAACTGCCAAAAGTGAAAGAGGAAGAAACATAAAACCTGAACAGACCAATAATCAGCAAGGAAATTAAAGCAGTAATAAAAAACCACCCACAAAATAAGAATCCTGGACAAGATGACTTCCCAGAGAAATTCTTCCAAACATTTAAAGAAGAAACGATTCCTATTCTACTAATGCTATTTCAAAAAATAGAACTGGAAGGAAAACTTCCAAACTTGTTCTATGAAGCCAGCATTACCTTGATCCCAAAACCAGGCAAAGACCTCATCAAAAAGGAGAATTTCAGACCAATATCCCTGATGAATATGGATGTCAAAATACACACCAAGATACTAGCCAATAGAATCCAACAGTACATTAAAAGGATTATTCACCATGACTAAATGGGATTTATTCCTGGGACGCACCAATGGCTCAATATTTATAAATCAATCAACATGATAGATCACATTAATAGAAGAAAGGACAAGAAATATGATCCTCTCAACTGATGCAGAAAAAGCATTTGACAAAATACAACATCCTTTCTTGATTAAAACTCTCCATAGTGTGGGGATAGAGGGAAAATACCTCAATATCACAAAAGCCATATACAAAAAGCCTGTAGTGAATATCATTCTCAATAGGGAAAAACCGAGAACTCTTCCCCCAAAGTCAGGAACACAACAGGGATGCCCACTTTTACCACTGTTGTTCAACATAGTACTAGAACTCTTAGTCTCAGCAATCAGACAACAAAAAGAAATAAAAGGCATTTAAATTGGCAATGAATAAGTCAAATTCTCACTCTTTGCAGATGACATGATACTCTATGTGGAAAACCCAAAGGACTCCAGCCCCGAACCTGTTAGAATTCACACAGCAATTCAGCAATGTGACAGGATACAGAATCAATGCACAGATATCAGTTGCATTTCTATAAACTAACAATGAGACAGAAGAAAGAGAAATCAAGGAATCGGTCCCATTTACCATTGCACCAAAAACCATAGGACACCCAGGAATAAACCTAACCAAAAATGTAAAGGACCTATACTCTAAAAGCTATGTAACACGAAAGAAATTGGGGAAGACATAAAGAGATGGAAAAAATTCCATACTCATGGATTGGAAGAATAAATATTGTTAAATTGTCTATGCTGCCCACAGTAGTCTACACATTCAATGCAATACCTATCAAAATACCATCAACATTTTTCACAGAGCTGGAACAAACAATCCAAATTATGTATGGAACCAGAAAAGACCCCCAAATAGCTGGGGGAATGTTGAGAAGGAAAACCAAAGCTGGGAGAATTACAATGCCTGACTTCAAGTTATATTACAAAGCTGTGATCATCAAGGCAACATGGTACTGGACAAAAACAGACACAAAAATCAATGAGCAGAATAGGAAACCCAGAAATAGACCCTCAACTCTATGGTCAACTAATCTTCGACAAAGCAGGAAGGAATATCTCATGGGAAAAAGACAGTCTTTTTAATAAATGGTGCTGAGAAAATTGGACAGCTACATGCAGAATGAAACTGGACCATTCTCTTACACCACAAACAAAGATAAACTCAAAATGGACAAAAGACCTAAATGTGAGATAGCATTCCATCAAAACCTTAGAGGAGAGTGCAGACAGCAACCACTTTCACCTCAGACACAGCAACTTCTTGCTAGACATGTCTCCAAAAGAAAGAGTAACTAAAGCAAAAATGAACTGTTGGAACTTCATCAAGATAAAAAGCTTCTTCACCAGCAAAGGAAACAGTCAACAAAATTAAAGGGCAACCTATGGAATAGGAGAAGATATTTGCAAATGATGTATCAGATATGTCAGATACTTGGCTGGTATCCAAGATCTATAAAGAACTTACCAAACTAAACACCAAAGAAACAAAAAATCCAGTCAAGAAATGGGCAGAAGACATGAACATACATTTCTCCAAAGAAGACCTACAAATGGCAACAGACATTTGAAAAAAAGGCTCTACATCACCTGGCATCAGGGAAATACAAATCAAAACCACAATGAGACACTGCCTCACACCTGTCAGAACGGCTAAAATAAACAAGTAAGGAAACAATAAATGTTGGCTAGAGTGTGAGAAAGGGGAATGCTCTTACACTGTTGGTGGGAAAGCAAGCTGGTACAGCCACTCTGTAAAACAATACGGAGGTTCCTCAAAAAGCTGAAAGTAGAGCTACCCTGTGGCCCACCAATTACCCTACTGGTTATTTACCCCAAAGATACAAATGTAGTGATCTCAAGGGTCACCTGCAACCCAATGTTTATAGCAGCCAAACTACAGAAAGGGCCCAGATGTCCATCAACAGATGAATGGATAGAGATGTGGTTCACATATGCAATGGAATATTACTCAGCCATCAAAAGGATGAGATCTTACTATTTACATTGACATGGGTAGAACTGGAGGGAATTAAGCTGAGCAAAAGAAGTCAGTCATAGAAGCACAACTATCATATGATCACTTACATATGGAATTTAAGAAACAAAACGGAGGATCATAGGAGAAGGGAGGGAAATATAAAATAATTTGAAATCAGAGAGGGAGACAACCCATACAAGACTCTTAACTATAGAAAACAATTGAGCGTTGCTGGAGGGGTGGTGGGGGGATGGTGTTGTAACTTGGTGATAGGCATTAAAGAGGGCACATGATATAATAAATACTGGGAATTACAAGCAACTGATAAAGTACTGAACTCTACATCTGAAACTAATGATGTACTATATGTTAACTAATTAAATTTAAATAAAATAAGTAAAAAAATAAAAAATAATAATAAGAAATAAGAACCCGAGATTTCAAGATTTTAAGATTCTCCTATAAAGCTGAGAGCAACCTATTGGGTAAATACATTTTCAAGTCTGCAAAACAGAATGTTGTTTTGTGAAAGTAATATGGCAATGTCTCTAATGACCTGAAGGCAAATAAAATAATTTAGAGTTATTAGAGTTAATCCAGCAAACACTAAAAAGGTGGTTTTGTTCATTTTTATGGAAAATAACTACATGAGGATATATTCTTGCATTTATACTTTGTAAGATGACAGTTGGTACAGATAAAAATTAAAATGAGATTTTTCATTGTATCTGTATCCCAAATTACTATGCTTTATAATGTGTGCTTATTTGTAGAAGTTATTTTGGATATATTAAATGTTTCATCATTTATAAATAAAAGTGAAAATCCCATAAATTCCTTAAATGATACCTGAAAGTGTTATCTGATAGTTATGGCACTATTTCAAACTGAAAACAGAACCAAGCATGGTCTACCTGCTTAGCAGGAAAAGTTTGGTTTGCTCCATACAAAGGTCTTCCTATTCAACCTTCAAGATTTAAAATAACTCTAAGGCTTGAATTTGGCCAAGCAAACCAATCAATCAGTTAGCTAATCAATTAAAAATTAGGGGCATCTGGCTCAGTGGGTTAAAGCCTCTGTCTTCGGCTCAGGTCATGATCCCAGGGTTCTGGGATCCAGCCCCAGGTCAGACTCTCTGCTCAGTGGGGAACCTGCTTCCTCCTCTCTCTGCCTTCCTCTCTGTCTACTTGTGATCTCTGTCTGTCAAATAAATAAATATATAAAATCTTTAAAAAAAATTATTAGGCATGTGGATACTCACGTTAAAGTCCCACTGGGTTGCAGGGGTTTTTTGACTATGTCATTGTACAAGGTCATCTCTACTTCACATTATCGTTCCTTTCTTATGTGCTTTCAAGGTCTAAATACTAAGCATTCCCTAGCTCAGAATGTAACCTCATTACCTTTTTTCACTACCCCACAACCACCAAAGCAGCTCTCAGAGAGGTCTTCAGTACTAAATCCCTTCTCATTCACAGACAATTAGGCTGCTCATATGACTTCCTGCTTGCCCTAGACTTCAACACAACCCCTCAACTTTCAGTTTGCCAATACCAGATCATGCCTACATGCTTCCCTAAGCCTGCTCTCAGGCTATAGAACAAAGTTATCAGACAGCAGTGTACCTGGTCTGATCATTGTGGATAGCTTGGACATTGGTGGGAGTTGCCCCTCAGTTGATTTAGGTGGGGGCAATAGAACTGAAGAAGGCAAAATTATCTGGTCAGCCTTGCAGCCATCCAGTTCCACTTGGAAATATTACAATTGCATATTAACAGAGAAGACTCTGATCAGATTTGTCTTGCTCTGGCTGGATTTCAAATTCAGGAAAATTAATTAGAATGGAAATTATTTTCTCTTGAGAGATTATACCCTGAAATATTTCAAGTGACATTTGATGGATATGCTTTTGATTTATTTCGATAGGTTCTATCAAGAAATCTTGTGATGTAGAACAATATGTCTGGACTCTTATTTACACTTTAGAATATTCTAATGTGTTACATCTGTTGGGGTCAAAGAAATCTTGAAATCTGAGTTGATCTCATGTCATGCAGTCTGCATTAGTTTTACAGCTCCAAAATGAAAACTAATATCTATCAACAAAACTTATTTGAATACTTTATGAAGATTTTATCCCTTGTATTAAAATAATGCTTCTAAAGCAAACAAATGATTGTATTGGCATTATCTTGGCTTTATGTCTAACAGAATAAAACTTCAGATTGACTGTTCATTTCCTCTGGCATTTTCCAAAGGAGCTTTTTTTTTTTTTTTTTAAGATTTTATTTATTTATTTGACAGACAGAGATCACAAGTAGGCAGAGAGGCAGGCAGAGAGAGAGGGGGAAGCAGGCTCCCCGCCAAGCAGATAGCCCGTTGCGGGGCTCGATCCCAGGACCCTGAGATCATGACCTGAGCTGAAAGCAGAGGCTTTAACACACTGAGCCACCCAGGAATCCCTCCAAAGGAACTTTTATTGGAATAAATGGCTCAGCATTCCAACCTATCACTACTATCTTTGAGATATCCACGGCTTCTGTTTTCCCCTCTATCTTTCCTATAATCCCTTATTTCCTTTAACATCATTATTTCCTTCCTCCATACCTAATATTATTCCAAAATGAGTTTCAGTTCCCTTCTCTGTTGCTGATAAAACTGGGATTCATTTATGCCACAGTCACCATGCTGTGACTAAGTCCCCTGAAGACCCCTGACCAAACTGTTTCTGTACTGGCTTCTAGAACATCAAATTTCTTGCTTCTGCTGATATTGACAATGAATTATCTACCCCCTTGAGACACTGTATTCCCTGTTCTTAGCATGTATGAAGTACTTAATATGAGTTAGTTAAGTAAATGAATGAATAGCTAAATCAGACTTGTTAATCTCAGCTATTTTCTTGTCCCCTATCTATCACTGCAGTGGTCTCCTCTATCCTTAATTAGACTTTCTGCTACTATGTTAGATGTCTGTTGCCCCATACTACTCATGTTAGGTTTTTGTGTTCCACAGTCAGTAGCTGATAACATTATTACTTTCTTCAGTGCACTTTCCGACCAGAACAGTCTTCTTTCTCTCCCATTTCTGCTAATCTTAGACACTCATAGCCATCCTGTTGAGGTCGAAATTCAGCTGCAACTTCCTTCAATCTGTCTGTCTCTTCGCTCTAGAAAAGTACACCTAATTGGGATTTACATATAGTGGATCACTCAGATCACCAGTGATCTGAGCAAGACTTGTTCCAGAAAAGTAAGGACACTGTTGTTCAGGAAAATCTTAGAAGTGAAGAAATTAAAGGTAGGGAGTTAAGATCAAGCAAAGAAACTTGGCTGTAAAAGAAAGAAGAGAAATAAGAGTGCAACTGGAAGTAGAAACCAGGATGAAGAAATGCTTTTTAAATAAAACAAAGTCAAGTATTGTTATAAATTATGAGGAAAGAACCCAAGAGAGGAAGATATTGAAAACACTGAAGGCAGAGGCATGGCTGTGAAGGTCTGGTCTTGCAGGACATGGGAAGACATGAGTGCTAAGGCACAAGTGGAAGTATTAGCCTGAAAGAAAAGGAATTTCTTTCATTGAGGCAAGTGGAAAGGAATAAGATTAAGTATGGGTAACTGTAGATAGAGGGATAAAAAACCTCAGTTTTCTTTTTCTTTTTTTTTTTTAAAGATTTTATTTATTTATTTGACAGACAGACATCACAAGTAGGCAGAGAGGCGGGGAGCGGGGGGGAAGCAGGCTCCCTGCTGTGCAGAAAGTCCCTGATGTGGAGTTTGATCCCAGGACCCTGAGATCATGACCCACGCTGAAGGCAGAGGCTTAACACACTGAGCCACCCAGGCACCCCCCCCCCCCCAGTTTTCTTTTTAAATAGGAATAAAGGTCATCTGCTGAAATAAGTCAGTAGTAAAACAGAAAAACTAAGGAGAGGGTAGAGACAGAATCATCAATTACCTTAATTTGGAGGGGGGTGGTTATAGTGTGTGTGTGTGTTTTACTTTTTTTTTAAAAAGATTTTATTTATTTATTTGTCAGAGAGAAAGAGCACAAGCAGGCAGAGTGGCAGGCAGAGGCAGAGAGAGAAGCAGGCTCCCTGCTGGACAAGGAGCTCGATGCAGTACTCAAACCCAGGACCCTGGGATCATGAACTGAGCCAAAGGCCGCAGCTCAACCCACTGAGCCACCCAGGTGTCCCTATTTTTTTTTCTTAATGAGATTATCCAAATGTTCTGAACACAGTAAATATATATTCTCAAATTGCTGGCAGCAGTGGAAAAATGTTTATGGAAGTATAGTTGACCTAAAAAATATTCATATATTTGAATCTATTGACTGCATTTCTAATAAAATAATAAAATAATTCAAAATATAGACAGTTTATGTACCAAAGTGTTCACTGCAAAATTACTCATTAGGGGGAAAAAACTGGAAACAACCTAATTGTCCAGTGATAGAGATGTGACTGTATAAGAAAACAAATTAGTTATAATTAACTAATTATAAATAATCAAATTAATTATTAATTAATTAATTATGACATGTCCAAGCAATACAAATCTATGTAGACATTTAATTGATGCTTATCAAGAATTAGGGTACCTGCGTGGCTCAGTGGGTTAAGCCTCTGCCTTCGGCTCAGGTCATGATCCCAGGGTCCTGGGATTGAGCCCTGCATCAGGCTCTCTGCTCGGCGGGGAGCCTGCTTCCTCCTCTCTCTCTGCCTGCCTCTCTGCCTACTTGTGATCTCTCTCTCTGTCAAATAAATAAATAAAATCTTTAAAAAAAAAAAGTGCTTACCAAGAATTTTTAATTTCATGGAGAATTTCTTTTCATGAAAAATAAATCCAATGACTTTATTATGTTAATTAAATGTCATAAACTAAATATAAAAATAAAATGAATAAGATGATAGCAATATACAGAATTATTCTTACATTTTGCAAGTATTTTTCAGTATTTTCCAAGTTTTCTACAAAGATATTTACTTTCATAATCAGAAAGTACATATCAAATATTTTTTAAAAATCTTTGGTAAATTGCTAAGATTAGTATTGGAGAGAAGGAAAAAGGAATAGTTTCTACGTGAAAATAAAAAAAGGCAAAATGGGTAAAATAAAGTACAAACTCCTGGAACTCAATTAATTAACAACATTGGGCATTTTCTGAGTCAGCATTGCAAAAGGACAAAAAAAGATTGCAGAATTGGGCCTCAGATATGTTGAGCATTTAAAAATTACATGATTTAACATAAAAGATATGCATTTCTGGTTCATCTTGAAAAAGAGTAAAATGTTCAATGTTAAAAAATTCAGCAGACACTGAGACAGACTCCATTTTAAACAGTAATAGGCCCCTGGACATGTGGTATGGCTGCCCTCCTCAGGTGAATTATGTGACTGCAGTTATCCATTATCCTCACCACAATATGCCCTTGTTTTCCTGACAATGAGATTAAGTGGCAGTTGCCTTTTGTTCATCACCCTTGCATATATATATATATATATATATATATATATATATATTTTATAGCAAGTTAAGTTTTTACAGCAAATAAATGTTTTTCTGTCACCATGTCTAGTGAAACTGGAGTCAAATACATGCACTATCTGTGGAACATTGTGCTAGTTGATGAAGGGGACAATTTAATATTAGAATTCAGTCTTTACTTTCAAGGGATTAGCCACACATAAATAAAATAGGATACGGATATATTATACCAAACTCATGACAAGATGAAATATAGGGTAAACACAGCAGAAAAGAAAGAGCTTTCTATAGGCTGGAGTAATGCCTGGCTGAAGAAGGGGAATTGAACCATGTGGAATTGGGTGAGAATTCCTATTGGGAGAGGAATAGCAAAGTTGAGATACTGGAAAGAGACTTTCTCAGGCACAGAGGAGTTAATGTTAAGGCCAGGGTTTATTTTAGGAAAGAGTAACTAAAAAGTTCATATAAGAAAAGTGGGCTAAGAAAATTAGTATCTTGAAATTCAAGAAGAGGAATTTGGAACTTTATTTTTTGAGGAAACTATTCGTGCTCTTGAACACAAGAAGTCAATGTTTCAAGAAGTTTAATTTGGAAGGAAGTTTATTTGAAGGAAGAAATTAGAGACAAACATGACAACTAAGTGTTTGTAACAATCCTTATTTATTCATAGTCAACAGGTTCTTATAGAACACTTACTGTGAGAGGCCCTCCATTAGGCCTGGGGAATACACAATAATCAAATTCCTTGACCTCGAATATATATCCCAGTGGACATACACAGATAGTGAACATGTGTATAAATAAGTATAGCAGTACAACAGAATAGAGTGATTTGTGAGCACAGGATCCTACCAGAGTTAATGTGATCAGAGGATACTTCTCCAAGAAGTGGCATGGACTTGAGTCTTCAGTGATGACTATGAGACCAAACATAATTGTCAGAGGAAATAAGAAGCACAAAGAGGAAATGAGCATTGTGTGTTTAAGAGACCAAAAAAAAAAAACCCACAAAAACAAACAAACAAACAAACAAGTTTTCAGAAATGTAGTCAGTAATTACATTAGGATAGGAGATGTGATCAGAGGAACCAGATTATGTAGGGACTGCCTAGCCATGGTAAGGACCTGAATGTTCTTCTCTTTGACCTATGAAGCCACCAAAGAGCTCTGAGCAGCAAGATTACTCTTTGGAAAGACTACTTTGGTTATATGAAGAATGGACCATGAGAGAACAATAATGGACCCAGGAGACCCTAAGAAGGGCAATAGGCAACCATCCAGAAAAGAAGTAAAAGTGGCTTAGATCGGGGTTTATCAGGCCAGATGGTTTCAAGTTGTCAGGTTTCAATATATTTTGGAAGAAGTATTCATGGGACTTATTAATAGATTGGAGGTACAATATAAAAAGAAAGGGGAATTTGAAGTTTGACTGGCTGGGGTTCCTGAGCAACTGAGTTTGGCCATTCCTAAAATAATGAAAACAAAGGAATACAGTGGTGGGGCAGCACATAGAAATTAAGATTTCTATTTAGAAAATCTTGAGCTTGACATGTGCATTATATATCCAAAGAGAGGTGTATGTACAAAAGCACTTTAATATAGAAGTCTGGAGCTCAGCAGATGTGCACAGCGGGAGATGCGCTCTTAGAAGTAATCAGGTGGTATTTAAATTCATGGTTCGGGACAAGATCACCAGAACAAAGAAAAGCCAAAAATTAAGTCCTGAGATAATTCAATAATTTTTTTAAAAGATATATTTATATATTTGAGAGAGAGGGAGAGACAGAGAGCATATGAGTGGGGGGAGGGGCAGAGGAATAGAATCTTACAGCAGACTCCCCACTGAGGGTGGAACCTGACAGAGGGCTCAATCTCATGAGTTCATGACCTGAGAGGAAACTAAGCGTAGGATGTAGGATGTTCAACCGACTGAGCCACCCAGGTGCCCCAAGATAACTCAACATTTTACATTTGGGAGACTGGTGGATTAAAATTCTTATGGGTCTGATTAAATCAGAGCCTTTTAAGAATATCCTGGAAAACAACTCTTTCGAGAGTCTCACCTGACCGCTGATCTAAAGATCAACAATACTCTCTAACAACTCATCATTGGCCTACAAACAACTGCCACAGTGACTTTCCTTTTTAGGCTGCCATGGAGCAAGCTAGTTAGGAAAAAAAATTTTTTTTTGACTTTTTAAAAGAATACATATAGCTGTCAGGGGAAAAAAATATACGTCTGTGTGTATGGGTATTTGGGTCTATGAACAAGAATTTAAATAGACTTTTAGAATCAGTTAGGTCAAGAAAAACTTCATTTAATAACCTTATAGTTATTAAATCATTTTATCAGGATCATGTTTAAAAGATAAATATGACTGGTTTAAAAATAACAATGTAATTCCAACTTTAATATTAATTTTCTCTTTTTATCTTTTTCAAAATTCATTTACTTGAGAGAGAGAGCACCGAGGGAGAGGGAGAAGCAGGCTCCCTGCTCAGGAGCCAAAGCCTGATGCCCAAGACCCCAGGACCCTGGTGCCCAAGATCCCAGGACCCTGGGATCATGACTCAAGCAGAAGGCAGATGCCCAACCAACTGAGCCACCCAGGCGCCCTCCAACTTAAATATTCTAGATGACGATGATGGTGGTGGTGATGGTGGTCATCATCTTTGTGTAAGAGCAAAATAGGTATATTTTTAGTACTCTTACCAGCAGCAGGAGAAAGTGATCTAGAAGTTCTTACATTGAACTGACTCGCACGAATCCTACAGTTGAAAGAATTAGCCCAATAAGAAAACACTTGTATAGAATGGGAGGTTTTATCCTTAGATACCAATGCTCATCAAGGTTTTCACCATAAGCAACTGAAGGACATAAAATACCCAGCTAGAAATACAGTGATCGAGACCACAGTTTTTTAAAAATGTAGCATTAATTCCTTGAAATTTTAGTAGGAGTTATCCACAAAGTGAAGATAAGGCATTCAGAGAGAAAATAAATTTGGAAAGTGTTAAGGTAAAGTTATGTGGACTTTTTTTATTATAGTAAATATAAGAATCTTTAATATGCTAGTATTCTTTGTGATTTTCCAAGAAAGGGATCTATGTATAGAGCCCTTTAAGAGGTAGCTTCTAGTGTAGGCTATTCCAGAAAAGTGGCAATAATTGCATTATATGAGAAACAAGTCTGAAGAGATGATGTTACAAGAGTTTGATGACATGAAGTGTAGATTCAATTGAATTGTAATGTGTTGCTTTTTAAATTTTTATTCTGAATTATCCTTGCTATCCAAGGACTTAAAAGAGCACCCACAGCATTAAGTAGTATAATGAGGAATTACCTACCTGGTTATCAGGAGCTTGGCTTTTAATACCTATGCTAGTCATTTTTTTAAAAAATTATTTATTTGACAGAGGGAGAGATCATAAGTAGGCAGAGAGGCAGGTGGGGGGGGGGGGCAGGCTTCCCAGTGGCAGAGAGCCTGATGTGGGGTTTGATCCCAGGACACTGAGATCATGACCTGAGCCTAAGGCAGAGGCTTAACCCACTGAGCCACCCAGGTGCCCCTAGTCATCTTCTTGATCTAGTCACTGAACCTCTCTGAGGTCTCATTGATTCACTCATTTATTCAGTGAACACTGAATATCTCTGCTGTATGAAACCTGGTTCTAGGTGCTAGGGATATAGCAATGAACAAGAAAGATGTAGTCCTTAACCTCATGGAACTTACATTCTAGTATAGAAGACAGGCAGTAAAGAAATAAATACATAATTTTGGCTGATTTTAGATAACATGAAGAACAAATTTGGATAAGATATTACAAAGTGATGGAGGAGAGTAAGACTTAGTTACTTTCCCTACAAAAGGAGGGAGCTGGATTTCACCAGTAATTTTCATAGTTTTTAAGTAGTTACATGTGAAAAACACCCAAACAAATTAACTATATGGCTCTCCCAAATAAAATTTCTTTTTCTCATTTAACAAGAAGGCAGGAGGTAGGCAATTTAGGAATGGTGGAGTAGTTTAAGGATGCCACTAGGGTTCTGGGTACTTCCAGTTTTGTACTCACTGTCCTTAGGGTGTAGTTTTTATGCTCATGGCCACTCATGCAAAGGAGTTGTCTCACATTCATATTCCAGGCACAGCAAAGAAAGAAGACAGAATACGGAATAGTATCTGCATTAAGAAAGTGACTTCCCTAGAAATTCCCAGAAGAAACCCCTTGCATCTTTAGCAAGGCTGGGAAACATGAATATTTTTCAGCTGATTGTCTCTGCTGAAAAATATTCAGTTGTTCTGACCTGGTTCATTTAAGGAAGGACTGAGTAGAAATTGACTAAGCAATTAAGATACCATAATGCTTAGAGGACAAATGTATGTCTACTTCAGCATCCAAACTCCAATAATAATAATAATAATAATAATAATAATAATAATAATAGGAATATTGCAATAATAATATTCATACTGGCATCCAGCATTAAGAGTAAAATGCTGATTCATATAAAAGTATTTATAAGTGATACCTTTGAAAAGCAATCCATGAAATGTCAGAGAAACCTACTAAACCAAACCAGAAGAGCAAAGTAGCAGGCAACTTAAGAGTAAGTGTTGAAACTACAATGAAAGATTAAAACACAATTCCCTGGTAGATTTAGACTCCCTTAATTAGGTTTGGTACATATGGGTTCTAGCCGTATATTTCCCACTTTTATCACAAGTAAGTTAAAAATCAAACATGAAATGAAACAATGATAATATGCCCTTCAATCTATAACTTTATAAGATGCTCCACTATATTCCTATAGATTAATGGGGTATTGTTCTTGCAACTCCACATAAATATATTACATTGGCAGCTCAAATTAACTTGATGGTCACTAATGTGACATTGACATGTGACATGTGAATTAACACAGTTAGGTTCATGTGGTTATTTTATTACTTATTCTCATTTTAATTTGTTTCAGATGTGTTTTTAAGTAAATATCAAATATTTGCAAAAGATGTCTGCAAGAACCTCTGAGAAATGCTGAAAGTTGAAAAACCCAACTAAATGGCTTCAATCTCACCGTCAGACTCAGATATTCTGTCTTTGCATCTTATAAGAAGCATATCTTTGTTAAACATTAAGATTAAACAATGGATTAACATAGTTTTAGTTTATGCTTTCACTGCTCATCAAAGAACAGTGATTTCTCAAATCTCTTAGGATTTTGGAGTAACATTATAAAACTAGTTGGAATATTAATGGTATAATGAATCCAGAGATGGGTAAATCCTTCTCATCTGTAACTCCTAAGAAACTCCTGAAAAACACAAAGAGCAGTATTCGTTCTTCAGCTGTTTGTACACATTCTAATCTCACAGGCAGCTGGAGAATTCAAAACTCATCTACTAGGGATTATAGGTATTACTAGTTAGATACTCAGTTTACTTAGGCTGAGATATATTTTGATTATGTTTACAGAAGCATTCTAAAATACATTTTGCAGAAAATGTTTTTATTTTGTCATTTTATGAATACTCAATTACTTCATCTAAGACTTAAATGGTGTCAAATAAAGCCTAAATCTTCTACAATTTATATTTCAAAAGACAAAGATGATTACCTGTTGATTTGATAATTTAATTTCTAAGAAAATACCTTAAAGAAATAATCCTAATAACAGAATAAAGCTTTTGGGTGCCTGGGTGGCTCAGATGGTTAAGCATCCAACTCTTGGTTTTAGCTCAGATCATGATTTCAAGGTCCTAAGAATGAACCCTGTGACAGCCCATGCTGGGTGTGGAGCCTGCTTAAGATTCTCTCTCTTCTCCCCCCCCCCCCCTTCTCTCTCTTAAAGAAGAGAGAGAGAAAGAGAAGAGAAAAAAAATTATTCATGAAATGTTTCACTGGATAATTATATATATTTAATTTGGATGCTTTATCATTGCTAATATAATGCTATGCAGAAAAGAATGAAAAACATATTAAAGAGGAAAGAATTATAAGGATGTAGATAGTATTGAGCATTTTTTTATGTAGCTAAGTTTTAAATAAACTTTATTTTTTAGAACAGTTTTAGAATTTAGACAATTGAGAATAGTACAGAGTTCCCAAATTGCAATTTGTCTCACATTTTTCTCATGATTGGACTAGAGTTGTGGGTTTAGGGAGGAAAATCTGAGGTACAGTGTCATTTTCATCACATCATAGCAACAGTACATACTATCAACCTGATTTATCACTGGTGATGTTGACCTTGATCATCAGGTTCAAATAGTGTTTATTAGTTTTCTCTACTGTAAGGTCACTCCCCTTCACTTTTTAAGATACTGTATTCTTGGAGAGAATGTGACTACTATGCACAGCCATACTTAAGAAATAGAGGATTACACTGTCTCTCCTTTAGAATGGAGTATCTTCGTAAATTATTTATAAAATTTCTGTATGAGAGACTTGCCTTTTCCTCCCGCTTATTAACTTATTTAATATTTGCTTATATCAGTATAAACTCATAGATACTTGCTTTATACTTCAGACTATAATCAAATGTTACTATACTTTGTTGTCAATGTTTTCTAGCTTTGGTGATTAGGAGCTCATTCAGTTGACTCCTGTGCCCCTTTACCATGCCCTTACCAATGGGGGTTTGGGTTTGTTATTTTCTGTTTGTCTGTGTGTTTTGAGCACTCCCTAACTTTCTGGAACTACAAAGATGAGCTCCAAGCTCATCTTGAATATGTGTTTCCCCTAGAAATAGCTAATTCCTACGGAACTTTAGTATTAGAAAATATAATTATTTCTACCTGAATGGTATTAGAAATCAAGATTGGATGTTAGATATACTAGTTAGTACTAGGGTATCTTTTCTGTTTTTAGACTCTGCTGACAGAGCAAGCAGATAAATACACACACACACACACACACACACACACACACACACACGTATATATATACAGATCTAGAAATATCTCCATACATAACCACCTAAACACGAATTCTTACTAATACCTCCAACTCTTCTCCATTACCATATGGATCCTTTTCTTAATTATCAATAAATTGGAAACCCAGCAGTGAGAAATTTGCCCCCCCACCCATCATGCATTCACATTATCATTCAGTTCCAGTGTACAGGTAGAACAGTATCATGTTTGTTAACCTGCATTAGATGGGAAAAACCTCGGTCAGTGAGACTACAGTTAATGTGTTTTTCCTGTGCCTTTGGTGTTAGACTTCACTAATTTCCAAATTTACTTGTCTCAGCACCTTTTCCCTCATCCCCATCAAAGATACTGTTTCATACATTTAAGGCAAATTTCTATTCTTTTCTCACTGTCCACATGGCTTCCTAAAATCTCATCACCTTCTAAATTATTTTTTAATAAAAATAATTTGCTTATACATTAAGGTGCACTTTTTGTGTTATAAAGGTCTATGGGTTTTGACAGGTGCATAATCTCCTGACTCCACTATTACAGCGTCACATGTGAATAGTTTTATGGTTTTAAAAAAAAAAATCTAACTTCAGTTATTCATCCCTCTCTCTCTCTCTTTCTGAACTCTTGGCAGCCACCGATCTTTATCTCTATAGCTTTTTCCTTTCCAGAATGTCATATAATTGGAATATTATAGTATATAGCCTTGTAAAATTAGCATATTTCAGTTAGAATTGCATTCAAGGTTTATACACATCTTTCCATAGCTTGATAGGTTACCAATTTTTATTACTAAATAATATTTTATTGTATGGATGTAGCAGAATTTCTTTATATATTCACTTAATTGAAGGATATGCTTATTATTTCCAATTTGGGGTGATTATTAATAAAGCTGCTATAAACATTTGCCTGTAGGTTTTTGTGTGGATATAAGTTTTCAACTCAGTTGCTAAGTACCTAGGTACTAATTACTGGGTCATGTGGCATGACTGTTTAGCTTTGTAAGAAACCGCCTGTCTTCTAAAGAAGTTATACCATTTTTGCATTTCTACTGGCAATGAATGGGAGTACCTATTTGTCTCCATCCTTGCTAGCACAAGTTTTGGGAATTTAGCCATTCTATTGGTGTTTAGTGATATCTCAGGTTTTTTTTTTTTTCCTTTTCTGAATATCTTTTTTTAAATAATTTTATTTTTCTTTAGTGTTTCTTTAGTGTTCCAAGATTCATTGCTTATGGAGCACACCCAGTACTCCATGCCATACATACCCTCCTTAATATCCAACAACAGGTTCACCCAACCCTTCACCCTCTCCCCTCCAAAACCCTCAGTTTGTTTCTCAGAGTCCACAGTCTCTCATGGTTCCTCTTCCCCTTTGATTTTCTCCAACTCACTTCTCCTCTCCTTCTCCCCATGTCCTCCATGTTATTCTTTATGTTCCACAAATAAGTTAAACCATATGATAACTGACTCTCTCTGCTTGATCTATTTCACTCGGCACAATCTCCTCCAGTCCTGCCCATGTTGATACAAAAGTTGGGTATTCATTTTTTCTGATGGAGGCATAACATTCCATGGCATATATGGACCACATCTTCTTTATCCATCCATCTGTTCAAGGGCATCTTGGCTCTTTTTCACAGTTTGGTGACTGTGGCCATTGTTGCTATGAACATTGGGGTACAGATGGCCCTTCTTTTCACCACGTCTGTATCTTTGGGGTAAATACCAAGTAGTGCAAGTGCAGGGTCATTGGGTAGCTCTATTTTTTTTTTCTTGCATAACTGAAACTTTTTATCATTTTTAAAATTTTTTTCAGTGTTCCAAAATTCATTGTTTATGCACCACACCTAGTGCTCCATGCAATACGTGCCCTCCATGATATCTCATTATTTTAATTTATATTCCTAAATGACAATTGATGTTGATAGGTTTTTTTCTATATGCTTATTTCCTATCTGTGTCTCTTCTTGGTGATGTGCCTATTGAGATTATTTTAGATCTTTCTTTAAGCATGTGGGTTTTTTAAATTATTGAGTTTTAGAAATTTTTTGTATATTTTGGATACAACTTCTTCATAAGATATATGTATTAACTATATTTTATCCTAGTCTGTATTATTTCAGTTTGTTAATAGTGGTTTTCCAGAAAGCAGAAGTTTTAAATTTTAATAATGTTTAACTTATTAATATTTTTCTTTCATGGATTGTGCTACTGGTGTTTTATCTAAAAACTCATCACCAAACTCAAGGCCACCTAAATTTTCTCATATATTTTCTTCTATTGCTCTTTGTGTCTATTATTTTCCCAATACTACACTGTCTTGATTACTGCAGCTCTATAGTAAGTCTTGAAGTCAGGTAATTAATTGGTCAGTCTTCCCACTTCATTCTTCCTCAATCATCTGTTGGGTATTTAGGGTCTTTTGCCTTTTCATAAAAACTTTAATATCAGTTTGTCAATAGCCACAAAATAGCTTGTTGGGATTTTTATTGGGATTGTGCTAAATCTATAGATCAAGTTGGAAAAAACTGACACCTGGACAGTATTGAGTCTTCCAATACCTGAAAGTGAAAAATCTATCCATTTACTTGGACCTTCTTTGATTTCTTTCATCAGAATTTTGAGTTTTTTTCCACATAGGGATCCTCTTACATGTTTTACTAGATTTATAGTTAAGTATGTCCATTTTTTTGGTGCTAATATAAATGGTATATTTTTAACTTGCTATTATTCATTTGGCATATGGAAAGCAATTGGCTTTTGTATGTCAACCTTATTTCCTGTGATATTGTGATACTTTCTATTTAGTTCAAGAATGCTTTTTGTGGGGAGGCGTCAAGATGGCGGAGAAGTAGCAAGGTGAGACTGCTTCAGCTAGCCGGAGATCAGCTAGATAGCTTATCTAAAGATTGCAAACACCTGAAAATCCATCGGCAGATCGAAGAGAAGAAAAACAGCAATTCTGGAAACAGAAAAACAACCACTTTCTGAAAGGTAGGACCGGCGGAGAAGTGAATCCAAAGTGACGGGAAGATAGACCTCGGGGGGAGGGGCCGGCTCCCGGCAAGTGGCGGAGCAACCGTGCACAAAATCAGGACTTTTAAAAGTCTGTTCCGCTGAGGGACATCGCTCCAGAGGCTAAACTGGGGCGAAGCCCACGCGGGGTCAGCTTGGCCTCAGGTCCCGCAGGGTCACAGAAGGATCGGGGGTGTCTGAGTGTCGCAGAGCTTGCGGGTATTGGAACGGGAAAGCTGGCTACAGAGACAGAGCCGACAGTAAGCTCACAGCTCCGTGTTACCTTGAACAGGTCGCAGGCTCGGTGAGCTCGGAGCGCGGCCGGAGGTCAGGCAGACGGGAGTAACTGGGTGCTGTTCTCTGAGCGCGCACTGAGGAGTGCGGCCCTGGGCTCTCGGCTCCTCCGGGCCGGAGACCAGGAGGCCGCCATTTGTATTCCCGTCCTCTGGAACTCTACAGAAAGCGCTCAGGGAACAAAAGCTCCTGAAAGCAAACCCGAGCGGATTACTCACCCCGGCCCCAGGTAAGGGCGGTGTAATTCCGCCTGGGGCAAAGACACTTGAGAATCACTACAACAGGCCCCTCCCCCAGAAGATCAACAAGAAATCCAGCCGAGACCAAGTTCACCTACCAAGGAGTGCGGTTTCAATACCAAGGAGAGCAGCAGAATTCCAGAGGAGGAGAAAGCCAAGCACGGAACTCATGGCTTTTTTCCTGTGATTTTTTTAGTCTTGCAGTTAATTTAATTTTTTCTTTTTAATTTTTTTTTTCTCGCCTTCGGGTAAAATTTTTTTTAACTGTTACCTTTTTCTTTTTTAACGATTTTATACTAGTTTATCTAATATATAATTTTTTTTCTTTTCTTATGTTTTTTTTTTTTTTAAAAATTTTTTTTTTTTCTTTTTTTTTCTTTTCTTTTTTTTTTTTTTTTTTTTTTTTTTTTTTTTCTTTCTTCCTTTTTGAACCTCTTTTTATCCCCTTTCTCCCCACTCACGATTTTGGATCTCTTCTAATTTGGTTAAAGCATATTTTCCTGGGGTTGTTGCCACCCTTTTAGTATTTTACTTGCCCCTTCATTTAGTCTTATCTGGACAAAATGACAAGACGTAAAAATTCAACACAAAAAAAAGAACAAGAGGCTGTACCGAAGGCTAGGGACCTAATCAATACAGACATCGGTAATATGTCAGATCTAGAGTTCAGAATGACAATTCTCAAGGTTCTAGCCGGGCTCGAAAAAGGCATGGAAGATATTAGAGAAACCCTCTCGAGAGATATAAAAGCCCTTTCTGGAGAAATAAAAGAACTAAAATCTAACCAAGGTGAAATCAAAAAAGCTATTAATGAGGTGCAATCAAAAATGGAGGCTCTAACTGCTAGGATAAATGAGGCAGAAGAAAGAATTAGTGATATAGAAGACCAAATGACAGAGAATAAAGAAGCTGAGCAAAAGAGGGACAAACAGCTACTGGACCACGAGGGGAGAATTCGAGAGATAAGTGACACCATAAGACGAAACAACATTAGAATAATTGGGATTCCAGAAGAAGAAGAAAGAGAGAGGGGAGCAGAAGGTATACTGGAGAGAATTATTGGGGAGAATTTCCCCAATATGGCAAAGGGAACGAGCATCAAAATTCAGGAGGTTCAGAGAATGCCCCTCAAAATCAATAAGAATAGGCCCACACCCCGTCACCTAATAGTAAAATTTACAAGTCTCAATGACAAAGAGAAAATCCTGAAAGCAGCCTGGGAAAAGAAGTCTGTAACATACAATGGTAAAAATATTAGATTGGCAGCTGACTTATCCACAGAGACCTGGCAGGCCAGAAAGAGCTGGCATGATATTTTCAGAGCACTAAACGAGAAAAACATGCAGCCAAGAATACTATATCCAGCTAGGCTATCATTGAAAATAGAAGGAGAGATTAAAAGCTTCCAGGACAAACAACAACTGAAAGAATTTGCAAATACCAAACCAGCTCTACAGGAAATATTGAAAGGGGTCCTCTAAGCAAAGAGAGAGCCTACAAGTGGTAGATCAGAAAGGAACAGAGACCATATACAGTAACAGTCACCTTACAGGCAATACAATGGCACTAAATTCATATCTCTCAATAGTTACCCTGAATGTTAATGGGCTAAATGCCCCTGTCAAAAGACACAGGGTATCAGAATGGATAAAAAAACAAAACCCATCTATATGTTGCCTCCAAGAAACTCATTTTAAGCCCGAAGACACCTCCAGATTTAAAGTGAGGGGGTGGAAAAGAATTTACCATGCTAATGGACATCAGAAGAAAGCAGGAGTGGCAATCCTTATATCAGATCAATTAGATTTTAAGCCAAAGACTATAATAAGAGATGAGGAAGGACACTATATCATACTCAAAGGGTCTGTCCAACAAGAAGATTTAACAATTTTAAATATCTATGCCCCCAATGTGGGAGCAGCCAACTATATAAACCAATTAATAACAAAATCAAAGAAACACATCAACAATAATACAATGATAGTAGGGGACTTTAACACTCCCCTCACTGAAATGGACAGGTCATCCAAGCAAAAGATCAGCAAGGAAATAAAGGCCTTAAACGACACACTGGACCAGATGGACATCACAGATATATTCAGAATATTTCATCCCAAAGCAACAGAATACACATTCTTCTCTAGTGCACATGGAACATTCTCCAGAATAGATCACATCCTCGGTCCTAAATCAGGACTCAACCGGTATCAAAAGATTGGGATCGTTCCCTGCATATTTTCAGACCACAATGCTCTAAAGCTAGAACTCAACCACAAAAGGAAGTTTGGAAAGAACCCAAATACATGGAGACTAAACAGTATCCTTCTAAAGAATGAATGGGTCAACCGGGAAATTAAAGAAGAATTGAAAAAAATCATGGAAACAAATGATAATGAAAATACAACGGTTCAAAATCTGTGGGACACAACAAAGGCAGTCCTGAGAGGAAAATATATAGCGCTACAAGCCTTTCTCAAGAAACAAGAAAGGTCTCAGGTACACAACCTAACCCTACACCTAAAGGAGCTGGAGAAAGAACAAGAAAGAAACCCTAAGCCCAGCAGGAGAAGAGAAATCATAAAGATCAGAGCAGAAATCAATGAAATAGAAACCAAAAAAACAATAGAACAAATCAACGAAAGTAGGAGCTGGTTCTTTGAAAGAATTAATAAAATTGATAAACCCCTGGCCCGACTTATCAAAAAGAAAAGAGAAAGGACCCAAATAAATAAAATCATGAATGAAAGAGGAGAGATCACAACTAACACCAAAGAAATACAAACTATTATAAGAACATACTATGAGCAACTCTACGGCAATAAATTTGACAATCTGGAAGAAATGGATGCATTCCTAGAAACATATAAACTACCACAACTGAGCCAGGAAGAAATAGAAAGCCTGAACAGACCCATAACCAGTAAGGAGATTGAAACAGTCATTAAAAATCTCCAAACAAACAAAAGCCCAGGGCCAGACGGCTTCCCGGGGGAATTCTACCAAACATTTAAAGAACTAATTCCTATTCTCCTGAAACTGTTCCAAAAAATAGAAATGGAAGGAAAACTTCCAAACTCATTTTATGAGGCCAGCATCACCTTGATCCCAAAACCAGACAAGGATCCCACCAAAAAAGAGAGCTATAGACCAATATCCTTGATGAACACAGATGCGAAAATACTCAACAAAATACTAGCCAATAGGATTCAACAGTACATTAAAAGGATTATTCACCACGACCAAGTGGGATTTATTCCAGGGCTGCAAGGTTGGTTCAACATCCGCAAATCAGTCAATGTGATACAACACATCAATAAAAGAAAGAACAAGAACCATATGATACTCTCAATAGATGCTGAAAAAGCATTTGACAAAGTACAACATCCCTTCCTGATCAAAACTCTTCAAAGTGTAGGGATAGAGGGCACATACCTCAATATCATCAAAGCCATCTATGAAAAACCCACCGCAAATATCATTCTCAATGGAGAAAAACTGAAAGCTTTTCCGCTAAGGTCAGGAACACGGCAGGGATGTCCATTATCACCACTGCTATTCAACATCGTACTAGAGGTCCTAGCCTCAGCAATCAGACAACAAAAGGAAATTAAAGGCATCCAAATCGGCAAAGAAGAAGTCAAATTATCACTCTTCGCAGATGATATGATACTATATGTGGAAAACCCAAAAGACTCCACTCCAAAACTGCTAGAACTTATACAGGAATTCAGTAAAGTGTCAGGATATAAAATCAATGCACAGAAATCAGTTGCATTTCTCTACACCAACAGCAAGACAGAAGAAAGAGATATTAAGGAGTCAATCCCATTTACAATTGCATCCAAAACCATAAGATACCTAGGAATAAACCTAACCAAAGAGACACAGAATCTATACTCAGAAAACTATAAAGTACTCATGAAAGAAATTGAGGAAGACACAAAGAAATGGAAAAATGTTCCATGCTCCTGGATTGGAAGAATAAATATTGTGAAAATGTCTATGCTACCTAAAGCAATCTACACATTTAATGCAATTCCTATCAACGTACCATCCATCTTTTTCAAAGAAATGGAACAAATAATGCTAAAATTTATATGGAACCAGAAAAGACCTCGAATAGCCAAAGGGATATTGAAAAAGAAAGCCAACGTTGGTGGCATCACAATTCCGGACTTCAAGCTCTATTACAAAGCTGTCATCATCAAGACAGCATGGTACTGGCACAAAAACAGACACATAGATCAATGGAACAGAATAGAGAGCCCAGAAATAGACCCTCAAATCTATGGTCAACTAATCTTCGACAAAGCAGGAAAGAATGTCCAATGGAAAAAAGACAGCCTTTTCCATAAATGGTGCTGGGAAAATTGGACAGCCACATGCAGAAAAATGAAATTGGACCATTTCCTTACACCACACACAAAAATAGACTCAAAATGGATGAAGGACCTCAATGTACGAAAGGAATCCATCAAAATCCTTGAGGAGAACACGGGCAGCAACCTCTTCGACCTCTGCCGCAGCAACATCTTCCTAGGAACAACGCAAAAGGCAAGGGAAGCAAGGGAAAAAATGAACTACTGGGATTTCATCAAGATCAAAAGCTTTTGCACAGCAAAGGAAACAGTTAACAAAATCAAAAGACAACTGACAGAATGGGAGAAGATATTTGCAAACGACATATCAGATAAAGGACTAGTGTCCAGAATCTATAAAGAACTTAGCAAACTCAACACCCAAAGAATAAATAATCCAATCAAGAAATGGGCAGAGGACATGAACAGACATTTCTGCAAAGAAGACATCCAGATGGCCAACAGACACATGAAAAAGTGCTCCATATCACTCGGCATCAGGGAAATACAAATCAAAACCACAATGAGATATCACCTCACACCAGTCAGAATGGCTAAAATCAACAAGTCAGGAAATGACAGATGCTGGCGAGGATGCGGAGAAAGGGGAACCCTCCTAGACTGTTGGTGGGAATGCAAGCTGGTGCAGCCACTCTGGAAAACAGCATGGAGGTTCCTCAAAATGTTAAAAATAGAACTGCCCTATGACCCAGCAATTGCACTATTGGGTATTTACCCTAAAGATACAAATGTAGTGATCCAAAGGGGCACATGCACCCGAATGTTTATAGCAGCAATGTCCACAATAGCCAAACTATGGAAAGAACTTAGATGTCCATCAACAGATGAATGGATCAAGAAGATGTGGTATATATACACAATGGAATACTATGCAGCCATCAAAAGAAATGAAATCCTGCCATTTGCAACAACGTGGATGGAACTAGAGCGTATCATGCTTAGCGAAATAAGTCAAGCAGAGAAAGACAACTATCATATGATCTCCCTGATATGAGGAAGTGGTGATGCAACATGGAGGCTTAAGTGGGTAGAAGAATAATAAATGAAACAAGATGGGATTGGGAGGGAGACAAACCATAAGTGACTCTTAATCTCACAAAACAAACTGAGGGTTGCCGGGGGCAGGGGGTTTGGGAGAAGGGGGTGGGATTATGGACATTGGGGAGGGTATGTGATTTGGTGAGTGCTGTGAAGTGTGTAAACCTGGTGATTCACAGACCTGTACCCCTGGGGATAAAAATATATGTTTATCAAAAATAAAAAATTAAATAAATAAATAAATAAATAAATAAATAAATACAAATATCATTAAAAAAATAAAAAAAAAAGAATGCTTTTTGTTAGCTGTGTGACATTCTTCACAGACAATCTTGTCTTCTGTAAACAAAAACAGTTTTATTTCTTCTTCCTCAATCTGTATATTTTATGACATTATGATTTATATATTTTGGTCTTTGTTCACTTTTCCTGGATCACAGCTTCCAAAACCTTTGGAGTTTCCTAAGCTATAAGAGCAATGGAAATATCATTTGTTATATTTGGTCTCTTGTCCTCAGTTCTTGGATATTCTGTTCTGGGCTTTTCTTTTCTCTTTACATTTTAGTTCTGTAGCTTTCTATTCACACACCTTCAAGCTCACTGATTTTTTCCTTGACCTTGTCCAGTCTACTGATAAGCTCATCAAACACATTCTGAATTTCCTTTACAGCCTTTAATTTCTACCATTTCCTTTCAGTTCTTTCTTAAAGTTCCCCTTTCTCTGCTTATATTACCTATCTGTTCTTCTGTATTGTTTATTTTTTCCATTAGAAGCTTTGGCGTATTAATCAGTTATTTCAAATTCCCTATTTAATAATTCCAAATTCTGCATCATATCAAAGTTTGGTTTTGATACTTACTTTGTCCCTCCAGTCTGTGAGGTTTCTTGATTTTTAGCATACCTTGAAGTTTGTTGTTGACTATCAGACAAAACGCATTGGGTGATAGAATATAATATAAATGTGCCTTTATCATGACTGCTGTGTACAAAAATGTGACCCCTGAAATTTAGATGTTGAAACTCTAATCTTCAATCTGGTTGTAGTTGGGAATAGGGACTTTCAGAAGGTAATTAATGTTAAATGAGGTCACAGGGTAAGGTCTTAATCTGATAGGAACAACGATTGGTGTCCTTGAAAGATGAGATCTTTCTCTCTCTCCTTCTCTCTCTTTTCCTCTCCCTCTCTCTTTTACCCTCCTTCTCTTTCTTTCCTTCCCCCTACTCGCACCTCTGTGCACACACAGAGGCAAGGCCATATGAGAGTACCCAATAAGGCCCTCTACAGGTCAAGAAAAGAACTCTTACCAGAAACAAACCATGGACCATGTGGGCACTTGGCTCTGTTAACTTCCCAGCCTCCAAAACTGTGAGTAAATTTAAGCTATTCAGTCTAAGGTATTTTGTGTTGGTAGCCCAAGAAGACTAAGACCGTGATGGTTCATGTTAAATTGGATAGGAGTTGGTTTGTGTTTAATGTTGCTATAGATCCCAGAGGTCTCTGTTTCCTCCAGTGAATTTTTTTTTTCTCTTCTGTTAATTTTGTTTCCCCTAAGAACTCCTTCTTCAAAAGCATCTGAATCTTGCAGCTGTCAGCTGTAATTCACTGCTATTATATAGGAGCCCTGTTGAAGCAGTGTTGGGGAGGAAAGGTTTTCTGTAATCTTATGATTCAGTCTCAGATTTTAATAGTCCTGTGTCCTTGGTCTGTGACCTTTACAAGTGTTTCTTACCTCTGAGCATATTTCAAAATGGTTACTTTTTCCCTCACTCTGCCAGAAACAAGAAAGGATTTTTCTTGGATCTTCACCAGGAGAAACTGGCAAGATACAAGTTTATGGTTCTAGTGGCGTCAGCTCCAGATAAGCTGGTTGCTTCTGTGATTTTTGGTTTTCAGCTGTACCTACAGATTTTAGAGTGTGGTTTGTCCTGTAAACTAAATTATCTTATGGAGCCAAGAATAGTCATTTATTTTCACTGTGTTCCACTTTTTTTTGTTGTGAGCAAGGAGTGATGACTTCCAAGCTTCTTATATGTCAAAGTTAAAACCAGAAATTGATCATTCACTTATGATAGAGGGCATTGTACCCTCTGAGTTTTATCAAATTTCATTACTTTTTCCAACACAATTCCTAAATGGGGTTTTTAAGCCTTATTTGGGATACATTTAAATTAATATGCCAACTTTTTGTTGTTCATATAATTTTAAAATCTTGGCATGTATGGCATACACTTAAATAAGATTAATGCTTATATTTTCACTTTTCTCCAAAATGATTAGACCCTCACAGTTTCTTAAAGCCTACAAAAAAAAACCCCAAAACCCAACTTTTCTAAAAATAAAAAAATGTAGAATTAGATGTCTTTACTGACAAATTTTATTTATATGTTCAAAATTTGTTTACCAAGTATTTCAGTCACTGGTGATATTCCTAACTTAGGCATAAAAATCCTGCACAGCCTAATAGAGATTATTTTTTAAAAAACAAACAAACTGAGGGCTGCTGGGAGGAGGGGGGTTGGGAGAAGGGGGGGTGGGGTTATGGACATTGGGGAGGGTATGTGCTTTGGTGAGTGCTGATTCACAGACCTGTACCCCTGGGGATAAAAATACATGTTTATAAAAAATTAAAAATTAAAAAAAGAATGGTTAAAAAAAAAAGATCTACATCTTGTGGGAAAAAAAACAAAAAATTTTTAGTCTATAAATGAAGGTTTTTAATAAAAAAAGAATTTGTTTACCTTAATTAGAAGATATACTAATAACTAAAATACAGTTATTATGAACAAATTTTTGGTCAATATTATAAAAACTTTTTAAGCATTGCATTTCTGCATATTGCTCACATTGTCCTTGTGGAACACTAACTTCATAAATTAAGAAACCTGATGTTCCAGGTGAAGTACTGCAAGCATAGGCAAAAATAAACATATAAACATTAGCCATCAGAGAAGTCAAGATGATGTTTTGCTCTATAGTTCCTTTTAAAAAACAAAATTACTTATTGCTATGAAAAGTTATCTCAAAAAACTTAGAAAAATTTTCACAAATTTTTGTAAGTGGTATTATAATATATGATCAAAAGAAAGGTCTTACTGTTCAATTTGCCAATACTATCATGTTTATAATGAATTACAAAAATCAGAGCTTGTAGCTATGTACTTATGTAACAATATACCTTATACGCTCTCCACTAAATTTAAATTAGGCAGATGACATCCTGGAGACAACTGTAAATAAATCCATCCTTATAAATCTCTGATTTGATCATGGACAACTATACCAAATCGTTTCTTAGAATTAGAAAAGCCCTCCTACAATGATCAAGTCTCCAAACACCATGCTTGTCCATAATTTGAATAATTAAGATGCTTCACACTGTTACAAATCATATTTATCTCCAAAATATGCCATGGAAATTCTCCCAAGCCCACATTACCAAATGGAAAAAAGAAAAGCAAAAAAGATACTTGAAAGAGAAAAGGAAATTGTGTATGGGTGAATGCTATGAGATACAACTCAAGCAAAAGAAGAATGATAATCCCATGTTCTAAATCTTACCATAATAACTACCAACTGTGAGTTAACTTCAGTTCAATTTAACTCAATAAATATTTATTGAGCATTAAGGGTGTTGCACTTGTTTGGATTTTTGCTCTAAATGCGAGAGTGCCTGACCTGTTCAAGTGACAGCAAGGTTAGGTGTCTGAGTCAGAGAGGTTATGGGACAGGACTAGGGGTGGTATTAGAGGGAGGAGGCAGATCAGGTAGAGCCTTGTAGATCATCGCAAGGATTCTGGCTTTCTCTCTGAGTGAAATGGAGAGCCATAGGAAGGTTTTGAGCAGATGAATAAGATGATCTGACTCATGTTTTGAAAGTGTTACCTTGACTAGTTTTGAGAATAGAAAAAGGAAGAAAAAGAACAGAAGCAAGGAGTGGTTTTTGGAGGTCCATGTAGTAGTGCAGGTAAGAAATAATGGTGTCTGAGTCATGATGGGAGAAGTGGAAGTGAAGGTAGACTCAAAAGGTAGTTTCTAATTAATTGAATGTGGCATATGAAAAAAAAGGGGACCTAGTAATGATCCTATGCTTTTGACCTGTTCAGTTGGAAGGATGAAGTTGCCATTAGTTGACATGAGGAAGGTTTTGGGGAGGAGATCACCAGTTCAGTTTTTGACATGTGAATCTTAAGATTGCTAACACAGATTGTGTATTGAACTGAATAGACACAAAAATTCAATATTCCTATAATTTTTCCCAAGTAAATCTCTACTGTAGAAAAAAACAGGGGAAAAACCCATAACTGAATGACAACAAACCCATTCTCAAGTATCATTTCCTAAACAATAAAAATAATTCAAACAAAATTTCATTCTATTCACATAAAATTCCAAATGCTTCAGAATTTCTGAGAATTATCTTAACCACTTTAAAGAGATCAAGCTTATTTGAAAAAAATAAAAAGCTAAAGGAAAAAAAAATGGAGAGTATTCAGAAAGAGTGGTTTGAACCCTCACAAATTAGATTCCATACTGTAAAAATCTCCTTGGAATCTGAAAAATTAATGATTTCTATCTGAGTGTCCAAAAGTTATACTAATGCCTGTGAAACATTTGAAAAATATTAATACTATAAACTGAAGTGTATGAAATAGTCGATATTTTCAACTTTTGTCAAGTTTGAACTACAAAACAGCAATTTAATATGGTTCAATCTAACACATTATGAAGTTGAAAAGAAACAATCACACATTAGACAAAGGGCATGCTTTGGTCATTCTTTTCTGAACAATAAATATTAACTTTGCACTGCTCACACAATGCTACAAAACAGTAACTCAATAATTCATTTCATCTAATGTTTGTTGAGTAGCCACTCTCAGCAGGATCCCTGATAGATGCTGCTGGGTAAATAAAGATGAGGGAATATAGAGCTTGACAAGCTTACAGTATAATGAAGATGAATAAGATAACTACCAAAGTAATTGCACCAGAAGTTAGAATGAGTGGGATTCCAAAAAGGAAATTTCCAAATTTTCAAGTTCAAGAATGCTTTCATGCAAGAAGTGACATCTCGCTGGTGGGGCGAAGAAGCTGTAATCGTTCCAATGAGACATAAAGAAATCTGAGGGAAAGTAACACTTGTATTTAAGGGTCTTTTAGTAGAAAAAGAAAGCTCTTCTGAAAGAGGAGACCCTAGGATGTGGTTTATCCTAAAGTGATCATAAAAAGAACTAAGAGGAATAACCTATCAGGGATGAGAAAAATTTCCTTAGCTGTGCTAAAGAATCCCTGATGCTTTATTTATTTGTTTCACCTCATTCATTAATTATGCTATGGTTTTGCAATCACTGTGGGGACCTAAAAGACACAAGTCAACATTTCCACTCCAATTTCTTTCAGAACAAATACCAATTTGGGAAGATAAGCCTACATAATACACAAAAACACTAAATAAACTAATAAGTATCTAATTAAAACTTGGAAGATAAAATCCTAAAATGAGTTTCTTTGAGCAAGGAATGATATATCACCCATTACTAATAATTTAAGATATATAAACCATTATTGACTTTCTCTTTATTTAATAGGCTGTGTTTATTTGAGTTATTTAAATCAACTTAAAAATATATTAATAAATACTTTCATAACTCATAAGTAACCTCAATTATCTAATCCCATTTTTTCTACTACTTATCAAGTTAAACACAAAGTGGACACTTTTAAGGATTTTAATCCTCATGAGTAGGACATGGATACTCTTGAAAACAGTGTATAAGATACAGAACCCAGTAGATACATATATTACTTCTCCCTTTTGGAAGCCTTTTAAGTAACATGTCATATGTATTTTTTCTTATCAAGATTCTTATAAATATAGAAAAAAGCTTATTTTTTAATCATTTTAATTGAATATTGAGAAAAATACAGAAGTCTTTCAAAAGGGACTCCAGGTTTTTCTTTCTGTAAAACTTGCTCCTTGGTGAGGTTGTATCCTTACAATGGAAACAGCAACCATCATAGGCTTGCATGTGATTGACACTAGACAAATATTTGCTGAATTGAACTTGGTCTGATAAAATCTGTAACAAGTATGGATAGGACCTGTCTTAGCTGGGGAGTCAGGGGAAATTCAGGGACCAAAACCCCTGTCTTTGGTAAGCCTCTAAGGCTCTAAGGCTTACCAAAGAGGCAGAGAGAACTAGTGGGTGACTGAGAAACAAATAAGAGTACTGTAGAGAGAATGGGATTTCATGAAGAGAGGTGGAAAGGAGGCTCTCTGCTGATAGAACCTGAGAGAAATGGCACTATATCTCTGCCTCACAGTGTTGGACAGAGGAAGTCACCTGTGGCTGGCGAGGTCCATTGCTAAAATCTTATGCAGGATAAATTAAAAAATACTCATTTAGATTCATTCATTTTAATAAGATTGACAAACATACTGAATTCTAAAATATTTCTGGATTGATCTCCTTGTTTTTCAGGAAAAAAGAAATTCAAATTTAGAAAGGTAACCTAAATAATAAAAATAAAATAAAAATAAATAATCTATATTCAGCTTCACAGGAAAGAATGTGATACAGATATAGTGAAAAGAAGGGCCACATGCATTCCAATGTTCATACCTGCAATGTCCACAATAGCCAAACTGTGGAAGGAGATGAAATACCCTTTGACAGTTGAATGGATAAAGAAGATGTGGTCCATATATACAATGGAATATTACTCAGCCATCAGAAAGGATGAATACCCAACATTTACATCAAGATGGGTGAGACTGGAGGAGATTGTGCTAAATGAAATAGGTCAAGCAGAGAAATACAATTATCATATGGTTTCACCTATTTGTGGAACATAAGGAATTGCATGGAGGATATTAGGGGAAGGAAAGGGAAAATGAAGTGGGGGGGGTCAGAGGGAGAGATGAACCACGAGTGACTATGGACTCCAGGAAACAGACTGAGGGTTTTAGAGGGGAGGGGAGGTGGGGGGATGGTTAGCCCGGTGATGAGTATTAAGGAAGACACGGATTACGTCGAGCACTGGGCATTATACATAAACATGAATCATGGAACACTACATCAAAAACTAATGATAACTTACATAACATAACATTTTTTTTAAAAGAAGAGTCAGTGCATACTGGCCATGTGTGGGGCTAAGGTGTCCCTGAATTGGGTAGAGTTAGCTGGAGGGGGTAAAAGCAGGAGAGATTAGGAGGGAGTGAGAAAGAGCATACAAGTGTACAATGGTTAGGAATGGATTCACTTTCTTTTCAATTTAGGTTTGCAGCTGTCAATTCAGAAAAAGAATTAGTCAGCTACTCAAGGCAATTGGATTTTTCTCTATTAGGGACTCAACACATAGATAAAACAAATATTACCTTGATTTTCATCAAACCACCAGGTGGAAAGATGTGCTGGGTCTTTTTCAAGACATAAAAAATGTCACCCTCCCATACCTACCAGGGGCACGCTGCAGCGAGGAGTACTATTTGTGATCAAAAACTGTCAAGTCACTGAGTGAAGTAGGGAAAATGAAAACTATAGATTGATAATTTAGTCTCTGTGTAAGAATGTAAATCATCATTCTTTGATAAATGGAAATAAAAATTTCAAAGATTAGTGAAGATTCTTGATAGGATTTCTCAAGCCAGGGTCCCTATCTAACCCTGACAGGGTGAGAAAAATGGTAGATAGGATGATGGGGACCTGAGCCCCCAGGCTTCTGGAATATTAGATGTAGCTTCATAATATACATAAAGCCAGACTCACCTAGATTCAAATGCCAATAGTATCCATTTCTAATATTGTTATCTCAAGTAAGTCATTTAATATATCTTTACAATGAGAACAAATTCCATATTTCATACACTTATGGTGGGGATCAACTGAGGTAATACATGTGAAAATTTCTAACATACCTTTATGCACATAATAAGCGCTCGATGAATATTTTTCCCTCCTTTCCATTCCTGCAGTGACATATCCCACCAGGAAATACTGAATGTAAGGCTGTCACATGAGGGCTTTCTAAGTATCTTCAAATTCAAGTAGCTGCTGATGGAGTGCCTGGGTGGCTCAGTGGGTTAAAGCCTCTGCCTTTGACTCAGGTCATGATCTTAGGGTCCTGGGATTGAGCCCCGCATCGGGCTCTCTGCTCAGTGGGGAGCCTGCTTTCCCCTCTCCCTCTGCCTGCCCCTCTCCCTACTTGTGATCTCTCTCTCTCTGTCAAATAAATAAATAAAATCTTTTTCAAAAAATTCAAATAGCTGCAACAAGGCAAGGCAAATCAGGTAAATACAACTTGCTAAGGCAACTGTTGATGTCCTTTGGCAGCTGTTGGAGTCAATCCTGCTACAGATCCTTTCTGACCATGATGCCTTCATGATAGTGACTGTGTAACAGTTAAAAAAAGAATTTGTGTGAGGTAGGAAAGCAGGTGGAAATGTTCAACAGTGTTACATTGAACACAGCTGGTGTTTTAGTCAGGAAGTTACCATTTCAGTCCAAAAAATGACATTACACTGTTCCCATTCCCACATCCAGAACATGTAACAAGGCAGAATATGGAAAACAGAGCTCTAAGATCAGAAACCTGGGAAGACCTATCATCAGACAAGCCTGCACAGAGAAGGCTCCTGAGTTAGTACATAATTAAAGATGTTTTACAGAGCAGATTAATGGGAGCTAGAGTCCCCCAAGCAGGGCAACTTACAACAATTTGTTACTCAAAATCTGAGCTTTAAGCCTTTCAGACTGGAACTGAGGAGTGTCGAGCAAAGAGAATGAGATTTAGACATTGCTGGGTTTTAATCTCTGGCTGCACTGACTGCTGGAAGATGATGGGGATATGACTTGATTCGTGAACTTTGATCCCTCAACTATAAGGTGATAAAATACTCACCTTAAAGAGTTGTATGGAGTCCATGAACTTGCTTTGTGAACTGCCAAGCACAATGCCTGGCAGAAAGTAGTACCTGAATAAGCTGGGTAGTACAGAACAGCAGCAGCGGGTAGTAAAGGCTAACAGGTGGACAAGGTGTCCCTCACCCGGTCTCCAGGAACTAAAACCTCTGGACAAATAAGTCTAAGTCCCAACAACTTAGAGAATGCCAAAATCATACCCAGTCAGTACAGCCAGAGGGCAGGACAGATAGATAGCAGCCAGGTCAAGATCAGGAGCCAGCTGGAATGGACTAGAACAGAAGCAAATCAAGAGTGAAGTAAAAAAAGATCCTGGGAAATTACTAAATGGAGAGTCAGTCTCCCTGGATCAAAATGCTAACACTAGATGATCAGATGACCTTGACAGGTCCCTTCACTTCCCTGTGCCTCAGTTTCATATTTGAAAAATGACAGTACTATATAGTTGATATGGACAGTCCCTTCCAGTCTGAAGCACTCTGTGCATCTCTTGTGTTAACCACTATAACAATGAGGATCTCAGCTGGTCTTGTGCGTGCCTAGGCTTGGCGGTGCACAGGACTTGCAGCATCTCCCCCAGACCTTGGCATCGAGGCAACTTGGAAAACTGAAAACAGTAGAGAGAAAATGAAAAAGCCTATCCTCAGACATTCCCTGGGACTTTTTCCCAGAATTATGAAAAAAAAAAAGATAAATACCAATACCCTGAAATATTTTATATGCTTATTCCAAACACTATAATGCTCTGTGGAAGTCTGAGGTTTTCAAAGTAAAAAAAAAAAAAAACCTATTTTGAAAGAAAAAAAAAAACTTATTCTCCAGGTTTATGTACTTCTTAAAAGTAAAATGAAGCTAGAAATTTTTTCTCTGGGATTTCACCAACAGCCAAAAACAAATATAACTTCTTTGACAAATAACAGCTCTGTATTATGACTTTAAAAATCTTGTCATAGAAATCTAATCTTGGAGAGAGATACTCTGTCTGCATGAAATAGCAATAATAGAACCAATATCTATCATTTCTGTCATTTATGCATTTAATTGCTTTACCAACAGCTCTATGAAAAGGCATGTGACAGCATCGAACTGACATTTGGTTCTCTCTTTTTGGTTTAAGAAAATTAAACTTTTGAGTCTCATGGAAAAAAGACAGTTATCTTTTAAGAGTTTTGCTTGACTCCACCCAAAAAACTAAGAAATATGCTCTACTTGTCAGCCCTGTGTCAGACCAGACTATGACTGGTACTAAGGGGAAATATTTCAAAGCAAAAAGCAACAATATTTGATGTCAGAAGTGAAAAGAAAGAAATTCCTCATTTTTGAGTCTCCCAAAGTTACAGCCTGCAACCCAGATCTACCACCATCTGCCTTGCCCTTTTTTAAGGCCAGCCTTTACCTATAGTAAGATAATAAATTTACATCATTTTAAGTTTAAAAAAATGTCAGTTGCTGGCTCTCCATTATATCTTTTCCTACAATACAGGTTTTCTAAGATACTAAAGACACACAGCTCTTCCCAGATTCTCTGGGTAATGGAAAAGGAGAATCAGAGCTGTCTACTAAAAAAAATAAAAAAATAAAGAGGTAATATTATCTTCAATAAAGAATAGGTTATCTAAACTATTTAATGCTTAATAACCTTTGTGAATATAATACCAGCAATATGGCAGAGGAGTAGCAGACAGAGATGACATCAGGTCACAGGAATTCAGCTAGAGAGTTATCAAACTATTCTGAACACCTACAAACCCAACAAAAGATTGAAGAGAAGAGTAGCAGCAATTCTAAACAGAAAATCAACCACTTTCTGAAAGGTAGGACGTGTGGAGAAATGAATCTGAAGGTGGATGGCTCAGTTGGTTAAACATCTGACTCTTGATTGAAGGTAGACCTCAGGGGGAGGGGCCGGCTCCTGGCAAGTGGTGGAGCAATGAAGCACAAAATTCGAACTTTTAAAAGTCTGCTCCACTGAGGGACATCACTCCAAAGGCTAAGAGGGGGGTGTAGCCCTCATAGGGACAGTGTGATCTAAGGTCCCACAGGGTCACAGAAGAATTGGGGATGTCTGAGTGTAGCACAGCTCGCAGGTATTAGAGCAGGGAAGCTGCCTACAGAGACAGAGCTGAGGAGTGAGCTCTCAGCTTGGGGTTACCTTAAACTGTGATCCATGGCACAGTCAGGCTGCTCTTTGAGCACGGACCCCACAAGCGGCAGATCCAGGAGACCTACCTTCATCCACAAAAGCAGCAGAGTGGCAGGAATCTGCCAGGTTTGGAGACTCCAAATGGGGCTGTGTGCCAGATACAGGAATCCTCAGTCACAGGCCCAGTGAGCTCTGAGCACAGCCAGAGACCAGGGAGACAGGAGTGATTGAGAGCTTTTCTCCCAGGGTGCACTGAGGAGCAGGGCCCTGTGCTCTCGGCACTTCTGGGCCAGAGATTGGGAGGCCGCCATTTTCATTCCCATCCTCCAGAACTCTACGGAAAACGTTCAGGGAACAAAAGCTCCCAAGAGCAAACCCGAGCAGATTACTTAGCCTGGCCCCTGGCAAGGGTGATGCAATTCTGCCTCAGGCAAAGAAATTTGAGAATCATCCAATGGTCCCCTCCCCCAGAATATCAGCAAGAACACCCAGCCAAGACCAAGCTCACTGCTCAAAGAGAACAGTGGAATTCCAGAGGAGGGGAAAGCAAAGCATGGAATTCATGGCTTTCGCCTCATGATTCTTTAGTCTTGCAAAGTTAATTAAATTTTTTTAATTTTATTTTTTTCTTATTCTAATTTTTTTAACTTTTCCTCTTTCCTCTTTTAATGTTTTTTTAACTAGTTCATCATAACAATACCTTTCTAAAAATATCTTCTTAAACCTTCATTATTATAGTCATATTTTATCCCTCATTGTATCTAACTTTATTTTTTGTATACATATAGTGTTTTTCATTCTAAAAAATTTTGGGGATACAATTTCTTCTAATGGATCAAAATATACCTTAAATCTAGCACAGGGTTTTGGTCTAGTCTCCAGCCCAAGAAAATTCTCTCCACTTTATTTTTCTTTCTTTTTCCAACCAACTTATCAATTCTTTTTTTAGAATTTTTTTTTTAAATTTTCATCCTTACAGTCATATTCCATCCCTTCATCATGTTTACCCTTATTGTTGTGTATGTATGTGTATATATATATATATATTCTTTCTTTCTTTAAAATTGTGGGAGGTAGGTTCTTGTAAGAAACCTAAATACACCAAAAATCAAGTGGAAGGCACTGTTCTATTCACCAGTCTAATATATATAGATATATATTTTTAATTTTTTTTAAACTTCTCACCACCTCTCATCTCCCCCTGATTTGGGGTCTCCACTGATTTGGTTGGTGTACATTTTTCTGGGGTCTTTGCTACCCTTATAGTATCTTATTCTCTCATTCATATATTCTTATCTGGATAAAATGACAATGCAGAAAAATTCACCATGAAAATAAGAACAAGAGGCAGTACCAAAGACTAAGGACCTAATCAATGCAGACATTGGTAATATGTCAGATCTAGAGTTCAGAATGATAATTTTTAAGGTGCTAGCTGGGCTCAAAAAAGACATGGAAGATATTAGAGAAACCCTGTCTGGAGAAATAAAAGCCCTTTCTGGAGAAATAAAAGAACTAAAATCTAACCAAGTTGAAACCAAAAAAGCTATTAATGAGACACAATAAAAAATGGAGCCTCCTACTGCTAAGATAAATGAGGCTAAAGAGAGAATTAGTGATATAGACCAAATGATGGAGAATAAAGAAGCTGAGCAAAAGAGAGATAAACAACTACTGGACCACAAGGGGAGAATTTGAGAGATAAGTGATACTATAAGATAAAACAATATTAGAATAATTGGGATTCCAGAAGAAGAAGAAAGAAAGAAAAGGGCAGAAGGTACATTGCAGTGGTGGACCAGCTTGCTTAAGAATATTTGGATCAGCCAGGAAATCAAAGAAGAACTTAAACAATTCATGGAAACCAATTGAGAATGCAGTGAATTATTGTAGAGAATTTCCCTAAAACAGCAAAGGGAATAATCATCAAAATCCAGGAGGAGCAGAGAACCCCCCTCAAAATTGATAAAAATAGATCCACACCCCATCATCTAATAGTAAAACTTACAAATCTTACTGACAAAGATAAAATCCTGAAAGCAGCCCAGGAAAAGAATTCTGTAACATACAATGGTAAAAATATTAGAATGGCAGCAGACTTATCCACAGAGTCCTGGCAGGACAGAAAGAACTGGTAAGATGTATTCAGAACACTAAATCAGAAAAACATGCAGGCAAGAATACTATATTCAGCTAGGCTACCATTGAAAACAGAAAGAGAGATAAAAAGCTTCCAGGACAAAGAAAAACTAAAAGAATTTGTAAACACCAAGCTCTACAGGAAATATTGAAAGGGGTCTTCTAAGCAAAGAGAGAGCCTAAAAGTAGCAGACCAGAAAGGAACAGAGACAATATAGTGTAATGGTCACCTTACAGGCAATACAATGGGACCAAATTCCTATTTTTCAATAGTTACCCTGAATGTAAATGGGCTAAATGTCCCCAATCAAAAGACACAGGGTATCAGAATAGATTTTTTTAAAAAATGGGGTGCCTGGGTGGCTTAGTGGGATAAAGCCTCTGCCTTTGGCTTGGGTCATGATCCCAGGGTCCTGGGATCAAGCCCCATGTTGGACTCTCTGCTTAGTGGGAGGCCTGTTTCTCCCTCTCTCTCTGCCTGCCTCTCTTCCTACTTGTGATCTCTGTCAAATTTAAAAAAAAATCTTTAAAAAAATCAATATCCTATCTACAAGAAACTCATTTTAGACCCAAAGACACCACCAGATTTAAAGTGAGTGGAGTGGAAAACAATTTACCATGCTAATGGACATCCAAAGAAAGCTGGGATGGCAATCCTTATATCAGAAGAATTAGATGTTAAACCAAAGACTACAATAAGAGATGAGGAAGGACACTATATCATACTCAAAGGGTCTGTCCAACAAGAAGATCTAACAATTTTAAATATCTGTGCCCCTAACATGGGAGCAGCCAACTACATAAACCAATTAATAACAAAATAAAAGAACACATTTACAATAATACAATAATAGTAGGGGACTTTAACACCCCTTCACTGGAATGGACAGATCATCCAAGCAAAAGATCAACAAGGAAATAAAGGCCTTAAATGACACATTGGACCAGATGGACATCACAGATATATTCAGAACATTCCATCCCAAAGCAACAGAATACACATTCTTCTCTAGTGCACATGGAACATTCTCCAGAATAGATCACATCCTGGGTCACAAATCAGGTCTCAACTGGTATCAAAAGACTGGGATCATTCCCTGCATATTTTCAGACCATAATGCTCTGAAGCTAGAATTCAATCACAGGAGGAAAGTACGAAAGAACCCAAATACATGCAGGCTAAAGAGCATCCTACTGAAAAATGAATGGGTCAACCAGGAAATAAAAGAAGAATTGAAAAAATTCATGGAAACAAATGATAACGAAAACACAACTGTTCAAAATCTGTGGGACACAGGAAAGGTGGTCCTGAGAGGAAGTTACATAGTGATACAAGCCTTTCTCAAGAAACAAGAAAGAAACAAATACACAACCTAACACTACACCTAAAGGAGTTGGAGAAAGAAAAACAAAGAAAGCGTAAACCCAGCAGGAGAAGAGAAATAATAAAGATCAGAGCAGAAATCAATGAAATGGAAACCAAAAAAAAAACAGTAGAACAAATCAGCAGAACTAGGAACTGGTTCTTTGAAAGCATTAATAAGATTGATAAACCCCTGACAAGACTCGTCAAAAAGAAAAGAGAAAGAACCCAAATTAATAAAATCATGAATGAAAGAGGAGAGATCACAACTAACACCAAAGAAATATAAACAATTATAAGACCATATTATGAGCAACTGTACACCAGCAAATTTGACAATCTGGAAGAAATGGATGCATTCCTAGAGACGTATAAACTACCAAAACTGAACCAGGAAGAAATAGAAAACCTGAACAGACCCATAACTAGTAAGGACATTGAAGCAGTCATCAAAAATCTCCCAACAAACAAGAGTCCATGGCCAGATGTCTTCCCAGGGGAATTCTACCAAACATTTAAAGAAGAATTAATACCTATTCTGAAACTGTTCCAAAAAATAGAAATAAAAGGAAAACTTCAAAACTCATTTTATGAGGCCAGCATTACTTTGATCCCAAAACCAGACAAAGACTCCATCAAAAAAGAGAACTATCCTTGATAATTCTTGCTGAGAATTATCAATTCTCAAATCAAGACCAATATCCTTGATGAACACAGATGTAAAAATTCTTAACCAATAGGATCCAAAAATACATTAAAAGGATTATTCAGCACAACCAAATGGGATTCATTCCAGGGCTGCAAGGTTGGTTCAACATTCACAAATCAATCGTTGATTCACAAATCAATCGTTGATACAATACATTAATAAAAGAAAGAACAAGAACCATATGATACTTTCAATAGATGCTGAAAAAGCATTTGACAAAGTACAGCATCGATTGTTGATCAAAACTCTTTAAAGTATAGGGATAGAGGGTATATACCTCAATATCATCAAAGCCAGCTATGAAAAACCCACAGGGAGTAACATTCTCAATGGAGAAAAACTGAGAGCTTTTCTGCTAAGGTCAGGAGCACAGCAGGAATGTCCATGATCACCACTGCTATTCAACACAGTACTAGAAGTCCTAGCCTCAGCAATCAGACAATAAAAAGAAATTAAAGGCATCCAAACTGGCAAAGAAGAAGTCATACTATCACTCTTTGCAGATGATATGATACTATATGTGGAAAACCCAAAAGACTCCATTCCAAATCTGAACAAGAACTAGAACTGAGCTAGAACTTATACAGGAATTCAGTAAAGTGTCAGGATATAAAATTGATGCACAGAAACCAGTTCCATTTCTATATACCAACAAGACAGAAGAAACAGAAATTAAGGAGTCAATCCCATTTACAATTGCACCCAAAACCATAAGATACCTAGGAATAAACCTAACCAAAGAGGCAAAGAATCTGTACTCAGAAAACTATAAAGTACTCATGAAAGAAATTGAGGAAGACACAAATGGAAAAATGTTCCATGCTCATGGATTGGAAAAACAAATATTGTGAAAATGGCTATGCTACCTAAAGCAATCTACAGTTTCATGCAATCCCTATCAAAATACCACCTTTTTTTTTTTTTTCAAGGAAAATGGAACAAATAATCCTAAAATGTATATGGAACAAGAAAAGAGCTCGAGGGGGCACCTGGGTGGCTCAGTGGGTTAAAGCCTCTGCCTTAGGCTCTGGTCGTGATCCCAGGGTCCTGGGATTGAGCCCTGCATCGGGCTCTCTGCTTAGCGAGAAGCCTGCTTCCTCCTTTCTCTCTCTGCCTGTCTCCCTGCCTACTTGTGATCTCTATCTGTCAAATAAATAAATAAAATGTTTAAAAAAAGAAAGAAAAGAAAAGACCTCGAATAGCCAGAGGAATGTTGAATAAGAAGCCAAAGCTGGTGGCATTACAATTCCAGACTTCAAGCTCTATTACAAAGCTGTCATCATCAAGACAGTATGGTACTGGCACAAAGACAGATACATAGATCAATGGAGCAGAATAGAGAGCCCCGAAATAGACCCTCAGCTCTATGGTCAACTAATCTTTGACAAGTAGGAAAGAATGTCCAATGGAGAAAAGAGTCTCTTCAACAAATGGTGTTGGGAAAATTGGACAGCCACATGCAGAAAAATGAAATTGGACCATTTCCTTACACCACACACAAAAATAGACTCAAAGTTGATGAAAGCTTTCAATGTGACAATGGAATCCATCAAAATCCTTGAGGAGAACTTAAGCAGCAACCTCTTCAAACTCAGCCATAGCAACTTCTTCTTAGAAACATCACCAAAGGCAAGGGAAGCAAGGGCAAAAATGAACTACTGGGACTTCATCAAAATCAAAACTTTTTCACAGCAAAAGATACAATCAACAAAACCAAAAGACAGCTGACAAAATAGGAGAAGATATTTGCAAACGACATATCAAATCAAGGGTTGGTATCCAAAATCTATAAAGAACTTAGCAAACTCAACACCTGAAGAACAAATAATCCAATCAAGAAATGGACAGAAGACATGAACAGACATTTCTGCAAAGAAGACATCCAGATGGCCAACAGATGCATGAAAAAGTGCTCCACATCACTCAGCATCAGGGAAATACAAATCAAAACCACAATGAGATACCATCTCACACCAGTCAGAATGGCTAAAATTAACAAGTCAGGAAATGACAGATGCTGGTGAGGATGCAGAGTAAGGGAGTCTCTCCTACACTACTGATGGGAATGCAAGCTGGTTCAGCCATTCTGGAAAACAGCATGGAGGTTCCTCAGAAAGTTGAAAATAGAGCTACCCCATGATCCAAGAATCGCACTACTGAGTATTTACCCTAAAGATATAAGTGTTGTGATCCTAAGGGGTACATGTACCCAAATGTTTATAGCAGCAATGTCCACAATAGCCAAAGCATGGACAGAACCCAGATGTCCATCAAAAGATGAATGGATAAAGATGTGGTATATACATACAATGGAATACTATGCAGCCATCAAAAGAAATGAAATCTTGCCATTTGCAACAACATGGATGGAACTAGAGTGTATTAGGCTGAGTGAAAAAAGTCAATCAGGAAAGACAATTATCACATGATCTCCCTGATATGAGAAATCTGAGAGGCAAAGTGAGGGATTTGGGATGTAGGGGAGGAAAAAATGCAACAAGGTGGGATCGGGAGGGAGATCCCACCTTAGAGACTCTTAATCTCACAAAACGAACTGAGGTTTGCTCGGGGAGGAGGTAGGGAGAGGATGGTGGGGTTATGGACATTGGGGAAGGTATGTGCTATGGAGTTTCTGTGAAGTGTGTAAACCTGGCGGTTCACAGACCTGTACCCCTGGGGCTAATAATACATGATATGTTAATAAAAAAATAAATAATAAACTTTAAAAAGATGACACCAACACATAAATCAGGACCTTAGGAATGTTACACTCTCTTCTCAACCCAAAGTGTTTCTTGGACATATTGGCTGGGCAAAATTTTAGAAGAAGAGTGGCCAACCATCACCAAATCCACTTTCAACAAATATAAATTATATCTCGATTAACTCTGTTATATTATCATATGGTGGAAAAGTGTAGAAGTGTGAAAAAGTGTTGACATGCCTTTCCTCAAGGGCCTACAAATTATCAAGGGATGTCAATATGAATAATTCTGGCTCCCTGTCATGACACATATGTCTGACATATTATAAACTTAATTGTACACAAATACAAGAACACAGACAGCAGTAATGACCCTGGGTCACAGGAATAACAAATTATAATAGGACAACCTTAGGTACATACAAAACTATTATAAACAAAAGAACTATAGAAAAAAATAACTTCCAGACTTGCAAGTCTGAAATATAATACCATATTTTTATACAGAACTGCATAATAAAAATAAAATTGCTATGAGATAATGGAAGACTTTGAAGTAGATCATAAATTAAAAACATTCAATTAAAAAAAAAACATTCAATTATGTTAAATATTTTAGTACTTTATTATAATAGCAATAATTTGTGACATTTGCTGAACAGAAAATAAGAACTAGGCACCATATTCAATATCCTAAAATGGATTATCCCAATTTTAGAGCTAAGTACTATTTATACCCTTTTACAGAGGTTAACTTCCTACCATTATGCACATTCTGGGCATCTTCTCATCAAAGGTGTCTTATCCCTACCTCCTATGACGTTTGTTTATGGCCTTTTTTTCCCTTCGAAATTGACCTGGGCTTACTCTTCTTGTCAAAGAGGTTGCTGCGTAAGTAACAGAAAGATCGTAAGTGTTAAAGAGAGCACAGAGGCTAGAAGCTTGACGTGCAGTTTTTCTCAATAATATTTGTATTTTGACAGGGTCCTTTATGACTTCATATAATGAATGTAGGAATAATAATCTGCTTATTGGGAGCTACTGAAAGATTTTTGAGAACATAAGCCTTCTAAATACTCTTCAAACAAAGGAATGTACTGATCAGAATTTTGATCGCAAGTGACAAAATCAACTATCAAACCTCACGATATCCATGAAGAGAAAACTGACTACAGAAGTCCCGGTCAGGTGGTTAAAAGCTCCATTTGGTGGCTTGAGTCAGATACCCACCACTGGGTAATTAAACTGTGACCAGGGAAGAGCACAAAGAAGTGGGTAGCCCCCGTCAATCCTCCGAAGGGGCTACATTATTTCTCATTGATGTTAATCTGCCTCAAAGTGGCTCAAAGTGACCGAACGCTGAGCAAAACTTCAAAATTTACATGGATTTCATTTCAAATGTCTTCAAGTCAGAAGTTATGATCCCAGTATAAGAGGGAACTTTTTAATTTTCATGTATTTTAAAATAACCACTTTGACAACGGGGTAGGTATGGGGTACACTGGCACAGACTTGAACACAATTTTCAATTCTAACATTCCCTAATCATGGAAACTTGAGTAAGCAGCAATTTCTTCAACTGGCCTGGCTATTTTGAGGCTCAAAAGAACAGAGACACTTAATAAGTATCATGTCCCCCCTTCACAGAGCAAAACAAAACCAATTAGATGTAAATTTGCGCACGCACACACACACACACACACACACAATGTTCCCAACTAGCTTAGAGAAGTTAATGCTGCCCTTAAAGAATGGGCTTATTCCTTCCCTTTGCCTCAGACTCTGCTAAAGTGTGACTTAAAAGCTGTGATGCATCTGACAAGGCCACCATTACTCGGGGCTATTACAGAAGCAAGACTGCTTCTTTCATATCCCGCTTCCGATTCAGCCCCAAGTTTCTTTTCTCTCTTGATACATTTCTTTATTACCTTCCAAATTCAGACTCTCACTCACAGGCTCCTTGTTTTATTCATGAACATTAAAGCTAAGCCATTGTTATCCTAAAACACACTTGAGTAATCTCTAAGGGGACTAAGAAGCATTGGTGTTGGTGGGGGGAACAGGGAGCTATTGTCTACCTCTTATTTTGTCTATTGTCTGCTACAATGTCATAAGCAGAAAATTCCCAAAACCCTTTTTTCTGATGACTTCAGTAAAGGAAAGATGACAAAGCAGCTTGCTTTTAAAGAGAGGAAGCAGCAGCTGTGGTTAATTCCCATTAAAAATCTCATTTCAGGAGCAGAGTGGGTTATCCTAATCATAGATCAGGATTTGGTCCCAGGAGAAATCCCCGATGACCTCAGAGAAGTCCCCTGAAGCTAAAGCCCTTTCATGCTGTCACCAAAATGCTGACCGGCAGGTGTGCACTGCCTACAATTCTCTCTGAAAACCAAACACGCAGTGCCAACTTTATTAGGCTATTTCTTCATTTCTTCAGAAAACAGTTGCAAAGGTGCTGCTACAACACAAATTAACCTCTTTGAAATTTAAGTAATTGGTCAGTACAGTTCATTCTGAATGAATATTGATTTGCCATCTAGTTTCTTCAATCTTTCTAATACAGTTTTTCAGCCAGCTTTCTACCTCTCACATCTGAGTAAAATTGCTGTTCATCCAGAGCTCTCATTATGACATTTGCAAACTCTTTTTGTTCTTGGCTTTGCTCCTGGTTATGGCCTTGCATGGCTGTACTAAACTGAAAAAGACAAGCCAAAAAAAAAGTAAAGCAGGGAAAGGACTGGAAAATCTCTCAGAGGAGGCTGAAATTTGGTTCCAGCCTCACCTCTTCCTAGCAATTCAATATTGAAGGGTTACCTTCCTATCTGTAAAATGGGCACTTACTTACTCTATGAAGTAAACATAGAGTTTTGTAGAGTAACTGCATGGTTTAAGCAAAAATGCCAGTCATCCTTGATAAAATGTGCTGTCTAAAAGCAAATGTAGAAGAAAAATTACACACACACAGAGCATAAGAAATTTTAAATTTTTTGTCATACTTTATACATTAGATTACATGGCCTAAATATATCTTTTTTATTTAAAAATACTCAGGATTTACTTCAAAAAAAGTCACATGTATACGTAAAAGAGCTACAAGAACAAAGTTCCTTATTTACTCACAGTTTATAAATAACCATTAACCTAAATGCTATTTCTACACATTCTTTTAAAACAAATTAATCTGATTAAAAATGGGGGGGGGAGGACATGAACAGACATTTCTCTAAAGAAGGCATCCAGATGGCCAACAGACACATGAGAAGATGCTCAAGATCACATCAGGGAAATGTAAGTCAAATCAACAGTGAGATATCACCTCACACCTGTCAGAAAAGCTATGATCAAAAACATAAGAAACAAGTGTCGACAAGGATGTAGAAAAAAAGGAACCCTGGTGCACTGCTGGTGGGAATGCAAACTGGTGCAGCCACTGTGGAAAACAGTATGGAGGTTGCTCAAAAGTTAAATATAGAGCTACCTGCAACCCATTATTTGCATTACTGGGTATTTACCCAAAGAAAATGAAAACTCTAATTCAAAAAGATATATGCACCCTTATATTTATTGCAAGAACCAAGGTATGGAGGCCACTCAAGTGTCCATCTATAGGTGAATGGATAAAGAAGATGTGGTAGGGGCACCTGGGTGGCTCAGTGGGTTAAAGCCTCTGCCTTTGGCTCGGGTTGGGATTCCAGGGTCCTGAGATCGAGCCCCGAATTGGGCTCTCTGCTCAGCAGGGAGCCTGCTTCCTCCTCTCTCTCTCTGCCTGCCTCTCTGCCTACTTGTGATCTCTGTCAAATAAATAAAATCTTTTAAGAAGATGTGGTATAGCTATACACAAAAGAATATTACTCACCCATAAAAGAGAATGAAATCTTGCCATTTGCAACAGTATGGATGGATCTGATGCTAAGGACAGTAACTCAGAAAGACAAATTCCATAGGATTTCACTCACATATGGGATTTTAAGGAACAAAAGACACACAGAAAAGAGACCCAAAAAACCTATTATTAAATCTGAGAACACGCATGGTTACTAGATAGGAGGTGGTTAGGGGATGGGTGAAATAGGTGAAGGGGATTGGGAGCACAGTCCTCATGATGAGCACTGAGTACTGTACAGAACTGGTAAATCACTATACTGTACACCTGAAACTAACCCTGTGTGCTAATTATACTAGACTTAAAAACTTAACAAAAATTTTTAAAAATCAGAAAAATGAAATCTATTTAAAATCATGGAGGAATATTTTCCTCACTATTTTTCTTTTCTTTTCTTTTTACTTTTCAACATACTTTTATAAGGTAATCAAAAGGTACAAGGTATGTCTTCTTTATAGGGTTTGGAGGTGACACTTTTCAACAAGAACCATCTTCAGATTTGGTTTAATTGTTCAAAAGCAAAAATTATTTTAGAATGAAAGTCAAAGAGCTCATAACATAATATTACAAATTTTCAAAAGAATATCACTGCTCCAGATATGGTTTGCATAAGCACATTAATTGCTCCAGAGGTTCATTTATTGTCTGATTCCATGAATAAAATAGTTGTAGTTTTTCAGCAGTGCAACAGGGCACTTACACATATGTTGTTACTTACTTATTTCAGAATTACACTGGATGGAACGGACGGATGGCACAGGAGACATTGGAAAGAGTAAGGTAAAAGGAGAACAGGAGACTCTTCTGGCTCTGTTACAGTCTACATATTGACCACTGAAATAATTGAGTGATTCATCTAATCAAGTTCGATAATTATCTTAAAATGAGTTTTTTAAGCTGGACTTTTGGCATATTACTATGTTATCCCATAGGGACCTTATCTTGACAACTTCCTGAATTACCGAGGAAAACTACTTCCAGAATCTCTAGGATCCAGTAAGTTATCCACCAGCTTAACTCAGTCACTGATTTAAATTGTAGCATAGAAGAGTTTAACAGATGCAGTGTTGTTGGTTTTTTTTTTAATTTTAATTTATTTATTTACTTTTGCATGAGAGAGTGTGCACACACATGAGCACAGTAGGGGCAAAAGGGGCAGAGAGAGAAGGGGAAGTAGACTTCCTGCTAATCAGGGAGCCCAATTCAGGACTTGATCCCAGGGTGCTGGGATCATGACCTGAGCCAAAGACAGACACTTCACCAACTGAGCCCCTTCACAGTCATGGAGTTAAGAAATATCCACCATGGAATTTGTTGGACCTTCAAGCAAGATAAAATCCAAATATGAAATAAATTGCCTCAATGATTCCTAAAGAATATGCCATAATTGGGGGCACCTGGGTGGCTCAGTGGGTTAAAGCCTCTGCCTTCGGCTCAGGTCATGATCTCAGGGTCCTGGGATCGAGCCCCACATCAGGTTCTCTGCTCCACGGGGAGCTTGCTTCCTCCTCTCTCTCTGCCTGCCTCTCTGTCTACTTGTGATCTTTGTCTGTCAAATAAATAAATAAAATCTTTAAAAAAAAAAAAGAATATGCCATAGTTGGACTTACAGAAACACCATTATTTACGCTTTTGCTTTAAGCACCATGGCTCCCACTTATCCAGCTGCCTATCCTATTTGACATAAAAAAAATGAAACAGTTGGCAATGGTTGTCTCTGGGGACAGGAATCATGGGAAGCCTACTCTATCCCACTCACCTCTGTTGTTTTGTTCTTGCAATTAGCATATTGTTTCTATAATCGCAAAAACATCTATAGATATACTAAAAATACTTCTAGGATAAAACAGAGGGGAAGACAAAGTTGTAACTTTCTTGTCCATATTTTGTGAAAAACATAAACCTGTAGAGACTTACCCCAGATAGTGTTATAAAGACTATGTGGAACAACTGCTGTTGGCCCTGACGGTAGTTTCTGAACTTCTTACTTGGTTTCACACAGGTGCTGTGTGAGCACTATGAGACTCGAGGCTTTTGATAGAAGAAAGCAATCCATACCTATAGCATTTTCTTAATAGCGTCACATTCTAGTTCTATGGTGTGGTAGATAACATGGGACAGCTGTACTGTGAGTCCTGTCGAGTCTTCCTACAAAGATCAACATACCAATGAGTCAGTTCTTCGAGCCTTCATTCTTAATGACAAGACTGAAATAGGAAGGTTTGATTTTGAAAAGAACTCAAGTGAGAAGGTGTCTACCAGAGACTCAGTAGAAGTCTGGGCACTTGAGGTTATAGGTTTTAACTTTCCACTGAATTAGGAGACGCCAATGTCTTAATGAGTGAATTTAGCACCACATCATGTCAAAATATCTCTGCATATTAGACTTCAAAATGCAACATGAGCCAAAACAATCATGAATAATTCAGATCCTATCATGTATGTCAGACTTGAAAAAGAAAGATATTTGATCTTGAACAGGAAAGTTTATTTAGCATAAAAGGTCATTACAGGGGACTAGAGCAAAACAAAAGCATTTTAGATCATACAGTCTGTGCTTCGGTATTTGAGAGAACTTCTTTAATACTTTAAATTGATAACATATCAGTTAATGTCACTCCCTCACTGCTGTAGTTACCTCCAGAGAAGTAATACTGAGTCTTCAAACAACTGTCCATGGACCTCCTGCCGGGGTCAGTATGGTGTGACACACAGAAGATGAAAGATACAACCCTGGATGTCCAGTGCTTGAATAAAGAATGCTGCAAGCAAAAACATTAGGGAACACAGAACAGGGCCAAACTGTGACACAGGCCACAAGAACTGTTGGAGGGGTAGAACTCCGTGTGCCACAGGCTGCAAGGGAACACAGGGAATGTTGATTTCTTGAGCCCTACTTCTTTCTGCCCAATCTCACACACCACTTCGCTATCTCAAAGTGCAGTTTTATATTTTTAAAGATTTTATTTATTTGACAGAGAGAGAGAGAGATCGCAAGTAGGCAGAGAGGCAGGCAGAGAGAGAGAGGGGAGGAAGCAGGTTCCCTGCTGAGCAGAGACCCCGATGTGGGGCTCGATCCCAGGACCCTGAGATCATGACCTGAGCTGAAGACAGATGCTTAACCCACTGAGCCACCAGGTGCCCCACAAAGTGCAGTTTTAGTCACATTACTTTTTCTCTCCAAAACTCAAGCCTCCCCAAAAGACATGTTTGTTTGAAAATCTCTATCCTGACCTAACATTGGCCCTCCAGCCATCTTACCAGCATCCTCCTGGTACCTCCTCACTCAAAAGCCTTGAGGGACTAGGCAGACCTCTTAGAAAAACACAGAGAGTAAGCGTAGGCATAACCCACCTAAAGATATTGAAACAAAGTAAGTATGTAGTCTGTAGTCAACCTTCTGGGTCTCCACACTGCAAGAGTGGCCATATTGAGATTTTTCCCAAGCACCATTTCTTTCCCGTTGCTTTTCCTTGGCCTTCGATGCTCATAAACCCATCTTGACCTTCAAGGCTGCTCTTTAATCTGCTTCCTCTAAGAAGCCTTCCAATTCCTCTCAAACCAGAGGTAACCTGTCCTTTCAAGTTTCATAGCTTCGGCATGGATGTTACTCATTATTTCAAAAGTACTAATGTGTGTACTTAAATTATGTTCTTGACAAAAGCAGAAAGTTCCTTAAAATTAGAGAATTTCTTACTCATCTCAAGGTACCTGGTGTTAACCTGGGTAGGTGCTCAACACATTTTCAACAAACTGGATTGAAACTGCAAACTGAGAGAGTATTTTTTAAAGTACTGTCCACAGTACTCACAATCTATATGAGGGAGAAAGCCATGTGCACATGAAATGATTTTTTGAATTAGTCACATGGAATTAAAGAAACGCCGAGACAGTCTATGTGGAAGCACGAAGTAAGGGCTGCCAGCAAAACGTGGTGTGAGCTTCAGAGGAAGATGAGACCCCTGAGGACAGGGCTTGACAGGAAAGGCTTTGGGAGGTGGGGGGAAGTAGGATTAGAGCTAGGTACTGAAGGCTGTATAGGGTTTAGATATATAGGAAAGTAAAGAAAAGTTTTTTATCAGGAAAGTTCTGATGTGTGACCTTAACAAATTTACCTATCCTTTCTAGATGAAGGTTCTTCTCTGCATGGTGGAAATATCTAATTGTATAATCTCTAAAGTCTAATTTCAACAATATGGATAAAGGCACTGTGCTTGGTGTATTTGGAGACAATACATCACAGAGGTTACAAGTGTGGGCACAGAAATCAGACAGACCTGGACTTGTCCCAGTACTGCCCTTTCCTGCATGTATGACCTTAGAAAAGGTATATAACCTATTTAGACCTCAAGTGCTTCAGCTATAAAATGAGAACAATACTAATAATGCATCTTCCATCAGGCTGTCAGAGGATTAAGTGAGATAATACAGCAAAGTATTTTGTACAATACCTAGCCTTTTAAATGCACAGTAAAAGCTAACTACTATTTTTATTATAAAAAATACACCTCTTTAGGAATCTATAAGAACACTCAGCCAGACTTTGCCTAGTTTCCCAGAACTTAAAGCTGAGGACCAACAGTGGACAACAAGTACATTCTGAAAACCCTTGAAATGTCAGACACCCCGTTAAGGTTTTTTAGGGGTAACTAAGCTACCTTATCTACCCTAAACCCATCACCCCATGAGAACTCTCCCATCTGATCTACCCAAGCAGAGGAATGTACAATCGTGGGGGTGAGGGGAGTAGAGGAAATGTCAAAAATGTAAGTCATCTGCCAGGGCAAGAGTTTCAGGTTATCGTCCCCTCTCCTCTTCATGAAAGGGGGAGGGGGTGCTCGGTCCTGCCCCAAAAGCCAAGTAAGGTGGCCTCCAAGAGATTTACTTAGCACATGGGAGTAATTGATCATTTATCTCGTGATTAGACGTATATTGGTATATACCAGAGGATTAGCCTTCTGAAACTCTTTGAGCTGGAGAAAAAGGACAAAGCAGGTATGGGGATAAGGAAGGCATGTGGCTGTAGAATGTCTCCAAAAGCCACAATTTGTTAAGGAAAACACAAAGGGCACTGAAAACAAGTTGACAGTAGAGAAACCGGGACAACCCCAGAAACAAGATTACAATGGCCACAAAAGTTAAAGGGACTTCCCCCTATCTTTCTTCTTCCTCCTTAACACACCAAAGGATCTAGAACCAGGGAAGGAAGAAAAAGAGGAGGACAATAGCAAACAATATCCTACCATCCTGAAGATCCTCGGGACGCAGATGAAGCCTATTAAATGGCAGAGGGGACATAAAACTAGAATTTAAAAATTGTACTAGAGGAGGCTTTTAAAGAACTAGACTGACCAAAAAACCATGAAACCTGATGAAGTTGTCATTTAAAGAGCTGTAGCTTGCTGAACAAAGTGACTAGAGAAAAGAATATGATTTTCCTCCAAGAAGGTGTGTGTGCCCCCAACAAGGTCAGTTATAGATATAATCAGCCTAGAGGAACAGTAAAATGTTATATTGCAAAGGTAAACTGAGGCCAGATTGTAAGAATCTCAAATTATCAGCACTTGAAATTTATCCTGAAGATAAATTGGTCATGGAGAACATTCAAGGTTTGGGACCAGGTCAGTACAGATCTTCATGAGGATTAACTGAACTATAGTGTGTATAATAGATTACAGATGCAGAGCCTTGAGACACGGAGCCTGCAGAGAGAGCTGTTACAATCATTTTGATGACTCATAGTCATTGGGACTTATACCCATGTGGTGACTACTGAAATGGACTATGAGGGATAGACAGCAATGGTATTGACATGCAGAATTTAAAGATCTTGGCAACCGTATAAATCTAGGGAGTAACAATAAAGGGTAACTAACTTGAGGTTCTTGAACTTAGATCATGATTACTATTGTCCACTACTGCCACATACCTCCCATCTTCTATTGGAAAGAAAGAAAGGAAAAAAAAAAAACAAAACATCAATGGGTGTCATCTTAAAAGAAAATATGAAGAGATCAATGCAGTCTACAGTCCTTTTTTCCAACTCATAAAATCTTTTCTCCCTACCCTACAACTTCCTCCCAAAGATCCAAATATGCTGTTATCATCACCACTGGTTCTCCCTGCTCTGAGAATGAAGCTGGTGTAGTCTGGTGGAACGTACTGATGCAAAAATACAGAAGATTCATGGCTCTCTAGGACAGTTGACTGTGAGTCCAGAAACATGAACAGTGAGCCAGATTTCCTGAAGTGTAGATCAGAGGTCATTTTAACACATCATAATAGTTGCTCTCTGTGGGGTCCCTGGAATATTTTTGGCTTCATCCACTTCACACACCCACATACATCACCATCCAAATGTCCATTGTATGGACATTTCCAACATTACCAGCTCCTGAAACCAGCAGCTGAAGACTATTTCCCTTCACATATTTTTTTAGGGGGTAAAGGGATGCAGAATTACAAGTTGAAGAGTTAAAGAATAAGCGCTCACTTTCATAATAATCACTCTCCTAAAATGTTGATGTCGGGGATAGGTCATTTTAAGTGCTTGCTTTAATCAAGATGCTAGGTGAAGAGGAAACCACACAAAATCAACGTTTTCAATTTCCAGAATTCACAATTTCAAACCTGAACCAAGGCCACAGGCTCAGACCTATAGGTAGACTCATGGACGTCTGCTGCCACTTCCCAATTTCATCCATTTATTCAGTCATTCAGAATATAGGTATTAAAGGCCCAAATTGTGTGAGACCCTGTGATCTCAGTTGGATATAGCAATATGCAAAATCAATCGGTCCTTAGGGAACTCATAGGCCTGTCAGGAATATACCAAAGACAAAAAGCAGAATGTTACCTCCGATACAAATGATCAGAGGTTGTTATGGAAGGGATTAGCGATTTGTTATGGAAGAGTCAGAGAATGCTTTCCAAAATTCAGACATAAGCTGAACTTGAGGGAGAAGAAAGAGTCAATTGGGGTAATCAAGAATTAATATTCCAGGCACATGCAAAAACTCCAAGGGGAGAATAAACATGTCTGAACACGGCATGAGTGTGGAAAGTCAATTAGTATCAGTAGGGACTAGAGAAAAAAGCGAGTGAGGGTTGGCACAGGAAGTTGGGCAAGAATAAGGAGATCAAAAAGACATTCTAAGACTATGACTCAGCCATCAAAAAGAATGAAATCTTGCCATTTGTAACAATGAGGATGGAGCTAGAATGTACTCTGCTAAGTGAAATAAGTCAATCAGAGAAAGACAAATACTGTATGATTTCACTCATATGAAGAATTTAAGAAAAACAAACAAACAAACAAAACCAGACGAACATATCAGAAAGGAGAGGGGAGGAGAGAGGCAAACAAACCACAAGAGAATCTTAACAACAGAGAACAAACTGAGGGTTGATGGAGGGAGGTGGGAGGGGGATGGGTTAAATGGCTGATGGGTATTAAGAAGGGTACTTGTTACGATGAACGCTGTGTGTTATATGCAAGTGATGAATCACTGAGTTCTACCCCTGAAACCAATACTGTGCTGTACGTTAACTAAGTAAAACTTAAATAAAATTTTTAAAAAGACATAGTCATTTTTAAAAAAGAAAATAAAGAAAAAAGAACATTCCAGAAGTCCTATCATAAATGAAGGCCTTTGTAAAAGGCCTTGACAAGGAATTCAAGCAGTCAAATCTATCTTGGGGGCAGATAACTTTGGAGGCTAAATGAGAACGAATTAAGGAGAAAATGATTGTCAACTGGGAAAACACCTGGCGAGAACAGGAATGGCTTGTGGTAGTAGAGCTGGGAAGAAAGGAATAGACTTCTTCAAGACTAATGTCCAGGGTGATTTGCAGGCCTGGGTCTTAATTATATGTGAGAAATGAGGGAAGGGATGGAATCATCCTTGAGTAGATGTAAGGCGTGGTGGTTCAGAGCAGAGGCCAGTTTTCCCACCTATTAGCTGTATGACTTTGGCCAAACCTCTTAAGTCCCTATCCCTTGAGGCACTCATTTGTAAAATGGTGGTAACAGTAAGAACTGCCTTACAGAGTGGTTATGAAGATTAAACACAATAATGCACACACAATGTGCTCCACTATTAGACGCTTGTTAGGATATAGGCTCACTTGCTGTAAGAGAAACCCCCAAATCACACTGACTTAATTAGATGAGTGCATTTTCTTAGATCCAGGTGTAAGCAGTCCTAGGAAAGTAAGCTGGATGGCCAACGGCTCTTCAATCTCGTTGCTCTGCCATCAGTGAGAGGATGCACTTAACCACATGGCCCACGACACTTCCATTCCAGCTCACGTGAAAAAAGGAGAAAGGAAGGTGGAAAGAAAGAGCAAGTACAGTACAGCTAAAACGCAGGAGTCGTGTCACTACAGAAAAGGGAGGGCATTCCTCAGGGGATGGTTAGCAGCCAACAGTATTCAATGGATAGCAATGTTGTAAAGATAGAAAGTAACTGCTTGAGTGAGGAAGAAAGTAGGAAAAAATAATTCCTAGTGGGTGAGACTTGGTGAACTTAAGACAGAAAATATCTCCAATGTTTTACTGAAAGAAGAATTTGGATAAAATTGTATTATGTAAGGATAATGAGGAACCCAAAAGATTTGATCTCCATGGAACAAGGATGTTGAGGGAATTAGTTAACATATTTAGAACAACGCTACAGGAACCCCCAGATATGCTTAATGAACTGTTTTCAGGGAAAGGAGAAATATATCCTAATACTGAGATAAAAATGAGTAATTTCACAAGTCTTTATGGATTTGTTTTTTTATAAAGCAGTGCAAGGCATTATGAAGGAAATATCAATGATTTTCTTCTACTCACGAAATATCTTCACACAAAAACAAAATGATGCATGTTTATATCAGTGTATGAACAACTGCTTCTTGGTAACTCATGACCTATGTGGTAACTCACAGGAGACCCATACCTGGAAAGAAGCAGAGCGGGCGACTGCTTGATTGCAGAGGTTTGCTGCCCCCAAGTGATAGTTCTCTGTAACTACAGGAACCGTTGGTCATCCACGGCTCCCAAAGATTTATACTTTTCAATTCCCAAACTCTGAGCCAAGATCTCTATCTCTGATCCAATTTGTTGGGCTATCAGTTAACTTTCTGTCCTTATGATTATTCTTGCTGTTAAATCTGGGTCTCAGCAAAGTCTCTACAGAAAACCTCTCTTTTTCTACATCCCTGAGTAATGGAATTGAGTCCATAACTTAGAATTTATCTAACTTTCATCCCTCCAGACTATAGGGGTCATTTTTAGCTCTTTATGGTTTGGCCAAAAGCAAAAATCAACAATCCTAACTGCCTGTGGTTTCAGCAACAAAAGATATATGACTTTTGTGGACAGGGCACTTTCCTAAGCAAGAGCACCTTGTACATTAGGCGGAGGGAAGGACCCTGCTGGGAGGCTGCACAGGCTATATATAAGGTCTCCCTGGGCATCCTTCTTCTGACCCCTGCAGCACCGTTAGTTAGCAAGACAAGCCCAGCCTTCAGCCTCTAGATCCAGGAAAGATAACTCAGGGGCCTAGATGAATCCCTGTACCTCCTTTCTTCATTTTTTTTCTTAAAGATTTTATTTATTTGTCAGAGAGAGAGAGCACAAGCAGGAGGAGCTACAGGCAGAGGCAGAGGGAGAAGCAGACTCCTCATTGAGCAGGGAGTCTGGTACGGGACTGGATCCCAGGATGCTAGGGTCATGACGTGAGCCAAAGGCAAATGCTTAACTGACCACTCTTCATTTAAACTTCCTCTCTTCATTTAAACTAGTCCTTTTGTTATTAAAAACTGTAGGCCAGCAATCCAAGTGTCCTCTGGCTGCATTTTTTTTGTTGATCAGAGCAATCATGTAATACAAATGTTTTCTCCATTGCTAGTGAGATGAGAGTACATGGAAATGTCCTGCACCCTTCCCTGCCTGCTGCAAATTCAGTCAGGTGGTCAGTGGAGATTTCTGGGGATTGCAGCAAGTTGGCCATTTTCTACTCATAGATTAATGTGATCAAGATTTATAATACAACCTTGAACAAGGAAGAAAAGACTGCCCCTTAGCAAAATCATGTAAGGGTTATAATTGTACAGGAAAAGGGATTCAAGCCATGTTAATGGGCAGGAAGAAAATCAATCCTCACAGTGACAAGCTGTATTTATTCTTAGACAACTTAGAAAAAACAACCACCAACCACAGGACAAAGGTCTCCCACTACTCCATCCCACCCCTCCCTCAGCTACAAGCTCTCCTGATCGCAGGGTTTTGTTGGAAGAGAAAGTCATTGACTTTCAGTGGATGCCCTAAGGTTTTGGAATTAGAAAAGAATAGTTGTACAGTGATTATCGTTAATCCACAGAGAAGTGGGGGCATTAAGAAAGGAAGGCACAGGGGCGCCTGAGTGGCTCAGAGGGTTAAGCCTCTGCCTTCAGCTCAGGTCATGATCTCAGGGTCCTGGGATCGAGTCCTGTGTGGGGCTCTCTGCTCGGCGGGGAGCCTGCTTCCCCCTCTTTTTCTGCCTGCCTCTCTGCCTGCTTGTGATCTCTCTCTCTCTCTCTGTCAAATAAGTAAATAAATAAAAATCTTAAAAAAAAAATAAGAAAGGAAGGCACATAAGAACAGCTTATGTAATGAGAGCAGCCGTATCAAAATCAAGCACTGTTAATGTGTTACCTGATAAGTAAATGTATTTTATTGTAGTTTTAGCTTTCATTCCTATTATTACTACAGATGAGCATGTCTTCTCATGTTTATTGTTAGTGTTCATTTAATTGTCCTTCTGTAACTGCCCACTCACATCCCTTGATCTCTAGTCTGATGTTAAATAACAGTAATGAGTGGGCATCCTTTTTTTGCTAAATCTACAGAAATCCCTCTGTTTCTCAATGAGTATGATTTCTGCTGTTAACTATTGATCTAAAAAAAAAAAAAACTTTTTAAAATCAATCATGTTAATCTTCATCAAATGGCCTTTCTAGCATCTATCATATATTCTTTCTCCTTAATTATTGATATTGCAAATCACTTCAATAGATTTCTAAATGCTAAGCCATCTTTGTATTTCTGAAGCATGCCATAGTGTTGTTTTAGTAGTGTGTTAGACAACAGTAGATGATCATCCGGTCTCTCAACTCCTGGCTGAATGTCCTTTACCTCTCTCTCAAATAAATAAATAAAATCTGATAAAAATGATTTCTTTGCAGTTATTTTACTATCTTCCTTTAATGTGTAGGTTTTGTTTTTACCATATTTTGATCATTGATTTCTTGGTCTATTGCACTAGTTTCAGGATTTCCACTTTGGGGGATTTGTTGACATTTTTCTTTGGCCTTAATATGTAATCAATTTTGTGTGTGTGAATGTTTCATAGTCAACTTACTTCTAAGTGGAGCCCATTTTTCCCAATGTTCTATATTTATCAAAATAAAAGAAACAGATAAATAAAAATATAATTTTAGAAACAGATTTTCAAAGCTCTATAAGAAAAATATAGCATGAGATTCAAAATAGTTTTATGCAGTTCAGGGGTCCCAAAATCTGAGCCTTCACCATTCATCCACCTTCCTACCTACCTCACCATTATAGGTCTTACTGTCTCCCCAAATCCATGGGTTGAAGTCCCAACCACGAGTACCTCCAAGGGTAGCCCTTTTTGGAGATAAGGCCTTTGAAGATATGATTAAGTCCAAATGAGCCTCTTAGAGTAGGGCCCTAACCCAAAAGGACTGGTGTCCTTACAAGAAGAGAAGCCAGGAGTGTGTGCACCGAGAAAAGGCCATGAGAGGACACAGTGTGAAGATAGTCATCTGCCAGACCAGGAGAGAGGCCTCAGGAAAAAACACACCTGCAGAAGCCTTGATTTTGGACCTCCAGCCTGCACTATTGGAAGAAAATGGTCTCTGTTGTTTAAGCCACCCATTCGAGGATATTTTATTATGGTAGCCCTAGCAAACTAATACAATTACCCATGGACCACAGTTCCCATAATGCCCTTTATAGCAGAGGGCAAGTGCATTTACTATTCACCGGTCACCCCTGCAACCGTTGCTTTTCTTAGGTAGAGAAATATTTCTCAGGACTCATGTCTTTATCAAACATAGAAAATAAATGGTCCAAATTAGATCATTTTACTTAAGTAACTGTTCTGTTCCAATAGAAATTAACTCACTCATTCAATTTGCTCTTTCTTTTCTCTCTGCTTGAAGTTTATCAAATCCACAGCTGGACAAACAGGTTACAGACTGGTCTCGGGCTATGAATTCCGGTCTGTCAACTCCTGCTTGAATGCCCTTTACCACTCACTGCACTACTCATTTCAAAGACTTCAAGGTTTGTCTAAAGAATTTACTATTCTCTCCAACCCTACAAATGGAATGGTATGTTAAGCAAACAACTGTCCTTCAAGCTTTTTTGAAAGTGAACATTTCTGAAGTCTTGAGGTACACTACCTTTTCATTTAAGACGAATTGGGATTATTCTAAAATAACACAATATAAGAAGAGGGTAGTTTTCGGGAAGATCTATATTTACAATTCTGAAACACTATTCATTTATACAGGTCAATCTTCTGGTGAGAAACAGAATTTCTTAGCTCTGAAATATTTAAAGATGTGGCTGAGGCAGAGAGAATTCTGAAAGTTTAAAATTGAAATTCACTTGTTACAGGAACTGCTTGAGGCCTTTTAGTTTAATATGCCTGTGACTAAAAGCCATTATATAATTACACAATAAGTCCTTGCACCATAAATCAATGGAACTCATATTAAGTAGTTTTCCTTTGAAGGGACTGAGATGAGAATGGGATTGAGAAAGAGTGAAAAAGAGAAAAAACATTTGTTGTTTTTTCCTGGTTAAAATAACTTTCATTACTTTTTACTTCTTCCAGGTTCGTTAAAGATAATATAACTAGGTAAAAAGGAATAAAATGTCCATCTATCATCTCACCATCCCCAACAATAACCAATATTGCTAATTCAATGAACATATTTCCAGTCAGTTTTATATATATAATATTTAATACATATATACACATATATTTTTATTTTATATATTGTATATATTATACATTTATTTTAATATATATTATACATAATATATATTTATAAATATAATATATATTTTATTTTATCTATTTTATATTATATATTTATGTTAATATATTATATATTTTATTTTAATATATGATTTAATATATTTTATTGAATTATATTAAACTGAATATATTAAATGTTTTATTTTATTAAATATAAAATAAGTTATTTTATTAAATTAAGTATATTAAAAATTAAACATATTAAATTAGATATATTAAATTAAAAATATATTAAATTTATATATATTTAATGTATAATTAAATATATATATATATTCAATTGAAATTATTTGAATTGGTGTTTTCAGTTGAGTGTCGCTGGAAGACTTTGAGACAAGGATTCAAGTGCTGATAGTTCACTTGAGAGATGACATCAGGAAACATGGGTAGGAGAGTAGATAACTGAGATAGGGAAGAGAAAGCAGCCAAACTGAGGGTACATTATCTGGGAAAGTATTGTTGTGGCTCCCTTGACCTGATTCCAATGAGGAATTCCAATGACTCTGGGGGGTCAGCACTGTTCTCCTACTCATCTCAACGAAAGAGTGAATGACCCAGGCTATGCATATATGAACCCCATCAATTACTGGGTGAGTACTCATCCAGGAACATTATTCTTTACCATGTCTGGTCTGCTAAGCATATGGACAAAAAAAAAAAAGCCCCGCGTCAGGCAAACAGAAGTAGACGCTGGCAGCTGGCAGCATCCAAGCATACATGGAAATAGGGAGGGCGACGGTGCATGGCCACAGCACACACAGCATCTGTAAGTCACATGCTGTTTGGGGACCTGCTCCAAACCTGGGACTTCTTATATGACATGAGATGGTCTGAAGCTGAGGTTACAGTCATTTGTCTGCATATTAGGCCATTGAATAATGACATCATCTCTCTTAACATTTGGAGTTTCCACGTGTTCATGATAATGCACGGATTGTGGGGGCATCTAGGTGGCCCAGACAGTTGAGCAACCAACTCTTGGTTTTGACTCAGGTTATGATTTCATGGTCATGGGATGGAGTCCTGTGTTGGGCTCCGTGCTCGGCGGGGAGTCTGCCTGAGATTCTCTCTCCCTCTCCCGCCCATCCCCCTGTTCACACGTGTGTGCTCGCTCTCTCTCAACTAAATAAATAATAAAATATTTTTTTAACAATAATAGATGCATTGCGATAAATACTCTTGTATAGAAATATTTTGTGCCACCATAGAAATATTATTCTTATAAATAGCTAGACTTGGAATCGCTACTCCAAAAGATATGCACAATTTTGTGGTTTTTGATTTGCATCACAAAGTTGCTCTCTGGAAAGATCATATCAATTTACACAATTACAATGTGTTTTATTTCTATTGTTTCCTGCCCAATATTGACCGAAAGGGACAGGGCTGCCCCAAAGGGTCACAGTGGTGATGGTGCAGTGGGTATACTGCCACCTTAGTGGATGCAAAAGGCAAAACATCAAGCCAGAGGATTTTCTCCTACCCGAAGATCTAATATAATTTGCCTTGCTGGATCTTATTTTTTTTTTAACATTTTTAATTTATTTATTTGACAGAGAAAGCACAGGAGAGCACAAGCAGGGGGAGTGGCAGGCAGAGGGAGAGGCAGGCTCTCTGCTGAGCAAGGAGCCTGATGCAGGACTCAATCCCAGGACCCTGGGACCATGGCCTGAGCTGAAGGCAGATGCTTAACTGACTGAGCCACCCAGGCACCCCCACCTTGCTAGGTTTTAGACTTGCTTGGGACATGTTACCCCTTTCTTCCTTCCTATTTCTACCTTTTGGAATGAGAATACCATTGTATTTTGAAAGCACATCTACTTGCCTGGTTTCACAGGTTCACAGTTAGAAAAGACTTTTGCCTCACGGTGAATCTGCTTTGAATGATGTTTAGATAAGACTTTGGACTCCAGACTTTAGACTTGATAATAGAATGAAATACAAGTATTGGAGCTAGGGTACCTGGGTGGCTCAATCAGTTAAGCCTCGACCTTTGGCTCAGGTCATGATCCTGGGGTTCTGGGATCAAGCCCCGAGTCGAACTTCCTGCTCAGTGGAAAGTCTGCTTCTCCCTTTCCATTCACCCCCCCCCATGTTCTCTCTTGCTAGCTCTCACTCTCTCTCAAATAAACAAATAAAAAAACTTAATAAAATAAAATTAAAAAGTGTATTGGGGCTGTTGGGATGGAGTGAATGTATTTTTCATGTGAGAAAGACATAAGGTTTAGGGGGTGAATGCTGTAGAATGAATTGTGTCCCATCAAAATCCATATATTGAAACCCCGAGAGTGAGATCATCATGACAAGATTAGTACCCCTAAGAAAAGAGACACCAAAGAGCTTTCTGGCTGTCTCTCTCCCTCTGCCATGTGAGGACAAAGCAAGAAGGTAACTGTCTGCATGCCAGCAAGAGAGCTCTCACCAGAACCTGACCATGCTGGCACTCTGGTCTTGGACTTCCCAGCCTCCAGAACTATGAGAAATCAGTTGTCTAGGCCAACCAGTCTATGGTATTTTGTGATGGCAACCTGAGCAGACTAATACATCTGTCTTAATTGCAGGTTTGAGAGTCGATGCCCCCGACCATGTATGGGCAGGCGCAGATATACCAGATGAGGACGAAGCTGAAAGTACTGAGCTGGTGGGAGGTGGAGAGTTCGTGTGGGCGAATCTTGACTGATGCAAAGCAAGAGACAGCACAGAGCAAATATATTTCCTCCTTTTTAACTCTTCCATGGACTGATCTGAGGTGGGACTCCTCCTTACAGTCTTCTGGGGAAGTGCTGGATATTAAGCAAACGCGCCCACTGAGCAGCCTGCCATCTCCGTTCCAATCTTCCCTTGCCTCACTTCTTTCATATCCCTTATCTTAGCACACCTATGCCTGCACCACACTTTAATTGCTGCCTCGGGGTCTCCTTTCTAAAAGATCAGTGCTCACACATACATTTCTTATAAAGGCTTTGTATTTTCATTTTTTTTAAGATTTATTTATTTACAGAGAAAACTAGAGAGAGCGCGAGTGCACAGGGCAGGGAGACTCTCTTCAGCAGATTCCCCACTGAGCACGGAGCCCTATATGGGGCTCAAGCTCATGACCACGAAACCACAACTTGAACCAAAACCAAGAGTCAGCTGCTTCGCCAACTACCACAGCCAGGCATCCCTATATTTTTACTTTAAGAGGAAAAAAAAAAAGTCCAATGAACTAATAGAAAACAAAACCAATATGTGCAAAACTCCTGAACTGAGTCATTTTATGTCTGAGATGGTTGTTCAGATACTATTATCTTTTAGAAAGTGAGCAATAAAGTTTCTAATTAGTTTCCAATTATGTCCTTGAATAAAACATGGGCTAAATAATAAAATATATTTAATTGGCTTTTAGAAAATCATATCCAATTAATGTGAGTTAATGACAGAGTGTAAACTTGATGAGAAATCTCAAATATACAGAGTCCTTGAAAGATTCACCTTGTTGTTTATCACTGACACAGATTTACTTTCTAAGAAAACTGAGCTGAATGTGCAAATAAGAGGAAATGGAAAAATATATATATTATAAATAATAAAATAAGATTTAATGTGATCTTTCTTTAAATAATGTAAATTATCTCCACCTTACAGTGAATGCTAAAATGTATTGGCCATGTTAATTTTAACGAAGATAAATCTGAAGCCCTACATTCTGGTTCAGAAATTCAAACAAAAACTGGATAGAAAGAACCTACTTCAGCTGCAAAGATGAAATCTCAGGATTTTTTTTTTTAAAGAATTTGTATTTATTTATTTGACAGACAGAAAGAGAGCACAAGAAGGCTGAGTAGCAGGTAGAGAAAGAGGGATAAGCAGGCTCCCCACTGAGCAAGGAACCCAATGTGTGGCTTGATCCCAGGACTCTGGGATCATGATCTGAGCCAAAGGTAGCTGCTCAACCAACTGAGCCACCTAGGCACCCCAGGATTTTTTTTTCTTTTTCACAAAATTCATGTGAACACTTTTGAAGATCTAATCCAGTCTTGTGCTGTATTAATAGGAGTACTTTCATCCAACTGATTCAAAAGAAATAGTCAACCATGCTCTATTTTGTGAGAATTTTTTAAGAACATGGTGAACAGCTCCAGGAGCTGATACGAATCAAAACACTTTGAAAATGGTTAATTTATCTAGGAAAATCCAGTCTAAAAGATTAGATCCAAAAAAACATGTATGAAAAGAGAATGGTTGAAAGGACTAAGAAAACTTAGAGAAGCAAAGCCTTCTAAGGGCATTGGCAGCTGTCTCCAAATAGCTGGAGGGCTATTATCAGAAAAGATACAGAGTTGCAGATTTCAGGTCATTCTCAGAGAAAAATTTCCAATGACAAGGTCCTACAACAACAGGATGAGATAACTTAGATAGCAATGATGTCTTCCTGAGTAGAAGTGTCCAAATACAGGTTGGATGACATTTAATTCAGACATCATTACTGTACATTATGGGTGGAATGGTAGAACATGACTACTATGGTTGCCTTTATCCTTAATTACCTGCTAGAGGATCATCAAAACATCCTTCTTTGAAATTTTTAAAATTTCAGATTATACAAACATATTTTAAGGGGTCCCTGGGTGGGTCAACTAGTTAAGGGTCTGCCTTCAGTTCAGGTCATGATCCTGGGGTCCTGGGATCGAGCCCTGCATCAGGTTCCCCACCCAGTAGCAAGTCTGCTTCTTCCTCTCCCTCTGCCACTCTGCCTGCTTGTGCTCTCTTGTTCTCTCTGTCAAATAAATGTTAAATAAAATCTTTAGAAATACATTACCTAAAACATACCATCATGTGAATCTGACCTCAGTAAATTGTGTTTAAAAAAGAATTATAGGGGTGCCTGTGTGGTTTAGTCAGTTAAGTGCCAACTCTAAGTTGCAGCTCAGGTCATGATGTCAGGTTCATGAGATGGAGCCCCCATCACAAACCCTGCTTAAGATTCTTTCTCTCTCTCTCTTTCTATCCCTGCCCCTTCTCCCCTACTCTCTAAAAAATAATAATAATAATAATTATTATTATTATTATTATTATTATTATTTTTAAAGCATACATGAAAAAGTGCTCAACATCTCTCAGGCATCAGGGAAATACAAATCAAAACCATAGTGAGAGACCACCTCACACCAGTCAGAATGGTTGAAATTAACAAGTCAGGAAACAACACACATTACCAAGGATGCAGAAAATGGAAACCCTCCTACACTGTTGGTGAGAATGCAAGCTGGTGCAGCCACTCTGGAAAACAGTATGGAGGTCCCTCAAAAAGTTGAAAATAGAGCTACCCTATGAAAAAGAACACATGGAGCAGGAGAAATCTGCATGTCCCCGTGAGGATGATTGGCAGCCCCCCTAGACACATACCAGGAGCCTGATGTGCCACCTGACCCCTGCCCTCAACTCAGCCCACTGGCAAGCCCCCCTAAGCACCAGCAGATCGGACCTGCCATGCCCCTAGGCCCAAACCATAACTCTAGGTTGGGTTTTCAGGCCTCCATCCCCAGAGGCCTGGCCCTCAAGCACTCCAGATTGGGGACCCCTCAGCCGCACCACAGGACTCTGCCTGCCACCCAGGAGGAAGCCATGCTGTTTGGAGCTGCTAGAACCCTCAGAGTGGGAGAAACCTGCATGCTCCCCTGAGGCCACCCCACTTTGGCACCCCTCCCACGGCTGGCCTATGATCCCAGATGGTCTCAACACAAACCTAGCGAGAAGTCCCTCAAAGCACTAGAACAGGCACGCGGCCCAAAAGGACACACAACGCTGGCCAATTCTCACGATCAATATTGATTTGGGCAGAAAACTCGTGAGAATTGGTGGGAAGCCACCGGCGAACTTGCTTCTGGTAATGTGGGCCTTCAGGGGAGCCGCCTGTGGTGCTCCATGATCCCAAGTGGTCGCAGCCCAAACCCTGCAATAAAGTGTTCTAAAAGCCAGGTGCACGTGCACACGGCCCATATCACCATGGAATGTGGGCAAATAGCTCCCTCTACTCAGGCCCCCAGGGAATCCACCTCGGTGCCAGGAGTTCGGGCCTGCCATGCCCCTAGGCCCTGAAACTAACCTTAGGTTGGGTTTTCAGGATTCCAACCCCAAATCTGGCACCCCAGCCTTCAAGTATGAGGACCCTGAGCCACAACACAGGACTCCACTGGCCCCCAGAAGGAAACCGTGCCATTTGGAGCTATGCAGAACCCTCAGAGCAGGAGAAACCTACATGTACACCTGAGACCACCCTCACATTTGGCCACCGCCCTGGACACAAGCCCGCAGCCTGACACACAGCCTGACATCCAATCTCAACTACGCCCACAGGCACCTTGCCTCAACAGAGGCAGATCTGACTTGTCATGCCCCTAGGCCCTGACCCTAAACCTAGATTCACTTTTAAGACTTCTGTCCCCAGAGACCTGGGTCCAAAACCCTGCCAATTGGGGACTCTGAAGCCATACTACAGGACTCCCACTACCCCCCCCCCCCCGAGGAGGAAACAATGCAATGCCATTTGGTGCTGCACAAAACCCTCAGAGCAGGAAAAACCTGCATGCCCCCTGAGGTTACCCCCAACTTCCGAAGTACAGTCAAGTACAGACAAGGGCAGGATCCCTACCCTGATTTAGGAACTGCCATGGGTGCAGGTATTGGAGACAGAAGCAACGGGAAGGCACCAAGCTCACCAGCTGAATGCTAGGGGCACAGGTCAAGGGATCTTGTGACTTGGGTTGTGGAGGCTGCTTGGAGCTTCTTCTGGGAGGAAGAGTGGGGAGGAATAAGGAAGAGAAACTGCCTGCCCCTGGCCCATGTCACCTGCCCACTGCTCCTGGCACACATCAGTCTACACTGCTGACAGCCTGGGCTCAGGATGTGCTGGTTCAGGTCTCTCAGCACTCAGTGGGACAGCTGGCTGCAGGGCTCAGGGACATGCAGAGGGCGGTGGCAGGGAAGGCTGGCCCTCGTTGAGCAGACAGCACTGCAGGACTGCTGAAAACCCACTGAGAGGTTTGAAAGACATGCCACAGATGAACTAAGGCATAGAGAAACAGAAAACAATATTGTTTTTTAAGGTCACAGCTGTCACCTGAGGAAGTATGACAGCTTCCCTGAGAAGGACTGAGGGGAGGGCAAGCCAGGCTGAAAAGGAAGATGTGGCCCTCCTGATTGGGGACCTGCAGCCTCCTTCCAGGGCAGCGCATCATCCTCACCTCACAGGGGACCAATGGAAGTGTGCCCTCAGGAGACTGACAGAGCTGCCTCTTGAGAAGGCTACCCTGGCATCGGCTTGCACAAGGCAGAGGATGAGGGCCAGATGGAGGGAGGGCAGTACTCCAGGGAGCCATGGGACAAAAGCAGAGGCTCATGAACATGAAGATGATGAAAAATAGGAGGCGGCAGCATGGGAACCCCTGGCATGTAAGCGCCACCTGGACAGTGCCCACAGCTACAGTGACTGGGTGCCTTCTGTGTCAGGCATGGTTGACTTCAGTGGACTCCAGTTTAGTGCTGACCACAACAACCCTAGGAAGTGTGCACCACCACCACCCTCCTCTCCCCATGCTGCTACTAGGAATCACAGTCACCCACCACTGGCTCCCACCACTCCCACTCCCTCTCTGGTGGTGGTCCAGTGTGACCCTAGTGAATGGTCAGAGACTGCTGTCTACTTGTCTTCACACAACTCAACAGACAGGAGGGGGTCCCTAAATTCCACAGATTCTGATGAGACAGATCCACAGGTCCTACTACCCTACCTACCACCAACACGCAGTGGCTCACTTGGGACCTTGGCTACTGTCATGAAACTCACCATGCCCTTTTTCTGTCACTTCCAACAGAATGTCAGATTCTGATGCCCCAATTTACCATGTATCCTGGTTTATGACTTCGGACCATGCCATGAACACATTTGGCAACTGTCTGTTAGAGAACGCCATCCTGTACTTCCTGGAAAATGTTTCTAAAAAAATACATGTCCATCAGGGCTACAGTGTGAACAGTGGTACACAGCAGGCATGGTAGTAATCAATAATTCTAACAAGGGTTGACCACCTCCCCCTGCCCCAGTTTCACAAAACCTTCCTCTGTCCCCATGGAAGTCATGGTCTGCCCTCAGAAAATACCCCAGGAAACTAACCTTTAAACTGAATGCTCCCTTCACTCTCTGGTTCAAATCTTGTCCAACCATAATAGTATGAAAGTAGAAATCAGTCACAAGAAGAAAATGGGACAGTCACAAATATGTGGAAATTCAACAAATGCTAGTTAACAACCAATAGTCAAATAAGAAATCAAAAGAAAATTTAAAAGTACCTTGAGACAAATGAAAAAGAGAACCTATGAAAAGTTATGGGATGCAACCAAAGTACCTCTAAGGGGGAAGTTTATAGAAATCCAGGTTCTCATCAATCCATCTGAAAGTTCTCCAATAACCAACTAATATACATGGGATAGAATTGGGGGCAGGTGGGAAAGCCCAAAATCAGTAGACAGAAGGAAATAAAAAAAGGAAAGTGGAGATAAATCCAATGGCGATTAAAAAAAAAAAACAACAACAAAAACAAAGGATCCATGAAAATATGGGATGCCATTTTTGGAAAGATAAACCACCCTGACAAACTTTTAGCTTGACTCACCAAGAAAGATGGAGGGCTGAAATACAATGAGGAAAGAAAGACGATTGATTCCTGTCTCACATCAAAGTCCTAGAGAAGAACACAGACAACAATCCCTTCAACCTTGGGCACTGCAACTTCTTGTAAGACATGTCTCTTAAGGCCAGGGAAAAAAGCAAAAATGAACTATTGGGACTTCATCAACGTAAAAAGCTTCTGCACAGCAAAGGAAACAATTAACAAAACTAAAGGCAATCTACAGAATGGGAGAAGATATTTGCAAATGGCATGACAGATAAAGGACAGATCTGGTATCCAAGATCTACAAAGATCTGCTCAAACTCAACACCCAAGAAACAAAGAAACCACTCAAGAAATGGGCAGAAGATGGGAAGAGACACTTCTCCAAAGAAGACACACAAATGGCCAACAGTTCATGAAAAAGTGCTCCACATCAGTTCTCATCAGGGAATTCAAAACCACATTGAGATACCACTTTCCAGCAGTTAGGATGGCTCAAATTAACAGGACAGGAAATAACAACTGTTGGCAAAAATGTAGAGAAAGGGGAATCCTCTTACACTGTTGGTGGGAATGCAAGCTGGTATGGTCACTCTGGAAAAAAGCATGGAGTTTCCTCACAAGGTTCAAAGTAGAGCTGACCTATCACCCAGCAATTGCATTCCTGGGTATTTACCCCAAAGATACAGATGCAGTGAAATGAAGGGGCACATGATCACCAATGTTCATAGCAGCAATGTCCACAAGAGCCAACCTGTGGAAGGAGCTGAGATGTCCTTCAACAGAAGAATGGATAAAGAAGATGTGGTACATACATACTGTAGAATTTTACTCAGCCATAAGAAGGGACAAATGTCCATTTACATTGACATGGGTGGAACTGGAGGGGGTTATGCTAAATGAAATCCATCAAGCAGAGAACGACAATCATCATATGGTGTCACTCATATGTGGGGCACAAGGAATAGTGTGGAGGACCACAGGGGAAGGGAGGGAAAACTGAATGGGAAAAAATCAGAGAGGGAGACAAACCATGACAGACTCTTAATCATAGGAAACAAACTGGAGGAGAGGTAGGTTGGGGGGCGGGGTATTTGGGTGATGGGTATTAAGGAGAGGACATGTGGTGATGAGCCCTGGGTGTTACGTGCAACTAATGAATCATTGACCATTACATCAAAAACTATACCTTAGCTAACTGAATTTAAATGAAAAATGTGAAAAACTTTAGAAAAAGAAAGAAATTTGAGCTATTAAAAGGAATATCACAAAAATACAAAGGATCATTGGAGAGTACTCTGAGCAAGTAGAGGCCAACACCTTGGACAACCTAGAAGAAATGGATAAGTTCCTGACAACAACCTAGAATGAACCATGAAGGGGGAAAAAATTCTGAACAGACTGATCACTAATAAAAAGATTGATTCAATAGTCAAATCCTCCCAGGAAACAAATGCCCAAGACCAGACAGTCCCACTGAGGAGCTGTAACCAGACAGTAGAAGAAGAATTAATACCAACCCTTTCCAAACTGTTTGTTAAAAAGGAGAGAAAAGGGATGCCTGAGTGGCTCAGTGGATTAAGTCACTGCCTTCGGCTCAGGTCATGATCCTAGGGTCCTGGGATCAAGTCCCGCATTGGCCTCTTTGTTCAATGGGGAGCCTGCTTCTCTCTCTGCCTCTGCCTGCTTCTGTGTACTCTGTCTCTCTGATAAATAAATACAATCTTTTAAAAAATAAAAATAAAAAAGGAGAGAAGGGCATACATGCAAACTCTTTTCATGAAGGCAACAGTAACCTACTACCAAAACAAGACAAGGATGCTACAAGAAAAGGGAAGGCCAATGTCCCTTATGAACACAGATGCAAATGTCCTCAACAAATTATCCACAGCATCAATTCAACAATCCATCAGGAGAATCACACGACACGACCCAATGGGGTTTGTTCCAGGGATGCACGGATGATTCTACATCTGCACATCCACCAATAACACACACCACCTTAACAAATTAAAAGAAAGATCCTAGGATTTTTACAGTAGATTCAGAAAGAACACTTGACAAGATTCGATATGCGTTCATGATAAACACTCTCAACCATCTGCGTACTGAGGGAACATACCTTAACCAGACAAAGGCCCTATGTGAAAAGCCCACAGCTGACATTATACTCAAAGGTGAAATGCTGAAAACTTTCCCACTACCAGCAAGAACACGATAAAGATGCCTACTCTTATCACTTTCATTCATCATTGCATTGAAAGCCCTTGACAAATGATTTAGAGAAAAAAAAAAGATATGAAATCTGAATAGGAAAAGAAAATGGTCACTATTTGCAGAAGACATACTATATGTAGAAATCCCTAAGGAGTCCACAAAAAATTGTTTTATTAACAAATAAACAAATTTGAATAAATTAAAATAAATAAATTCAGTAAAGCTGCAGGATAAAAAGTCAATATAAAGAGACATGTTGCATTTCTTGTTTTTAAAAGAATGTACGTACTTGACACAGAGAGAGACATAGACAGAGAGAGCATAAGCAGGGGGAGCAGCAGAAAGTCAGGGAAAAGTAGACACCCTGCTGAGCAGGGAGCCCAATGCCAGATTCATTCTCAAAACCCCAGGATCATGACCTGACCTGAAGGCAGATACTTAACCGACAGAGCCACCCAAGGGCCCTGACTTGTATTTTTATCTACTGATGACCAATTTTCACAAAGAGATTAAGAAAGCAATGCCATTGACAATTGCATCAAGCTAAAAAAAAAATCTAGGAATAGAAGTAACCAAGAATGAGGAAGCCCTGGTATACTGAACACATTGTGGAAGGAAAAATATGTGCATGTTGGTGGGTGAATGTATGGGCCAAAGATTTTGAAGATGACACAAATAAATGGAAGTGTATGCCATGTCATTAATGAGAAGAGTTAATAATGTTAACATGCCCACTGTACCCAAAGAAATCTGGAGAAAGAAGAGAGAGACAGAGTCCAAGATGGCAGAAGAGTAGGACCCCTTCATTTCATCTGGCACAAGGAATTTAACTAGCTAGCTATCAAACCATTCAGAAAACCTGCAAATTCAAGCACAGATCCAAGAAAAGAAGAGCAGCAATGCTACAAACAGAAAAATGACCACTTCCCACAAGGGAGGAAGTAGAGAAAAGTGAGTCTAAGCTGATAGGTGGGAAGATAAACCCTGGGGGGAGGGAGCCTCTGTCAGCTGGCTACTGCCAAGTGCTAGGAGCAGCAGAGCACAAAATAGGAAGTTTTAGAAGTCTGTGCTGGTGAGAGATGTCACTCTGGCAGTTGGGCAGGGAGTGGAACCCTAGATGGAACAGTGTGGTCTCAGGATCCTCAGGGTTCCAGGAAGACAGGGGGTGCTTGAGGGCAGCAGAGCTCCCATGTATTGGAGCAGGGAAGACATTTACAAAGAGTGATCCCCGGAGAGGGCTCTAAGCTGGAGGTTGCCATAAACTGTGATCCATAGTGCAGTCTGCCCACTATTCTTTGAGAAGGGGCTCAAGAAGTGGCATAACTGGACAGAGTCTCCTTCCTCCCCCAGGAGGAGTGGTGCCTGAGCATGCTGCAGGAGTCTGCTGGGCTTGGAGACTCTAAACTGGGTTGTGTGCCAGATAGAGAAATGCTTGGTCACAGGACCGGTGAGCACAGAGTGCCGACAGAGACAAGGGAGACATGAAGGATGGACCGCTTTTCTGTGAGGGCACACTGAGGAGTTTGGCCCCAAGCTCTCAGCTCCAGGGCCAGAGATAGGGAGGCCACCATGTTTATTCTCATCCCAAAAGATTGGGCTCATTCCCTGCATATATTCAGACCACAATGCTTTGAAAATGAAACTCAATTACAAGAGGAAAAGTGGAAAGAACTCAAATACATGGAGGCTAGAGAGCATTCTACTAAAGAATGTATGGGTCACCTAGTCAATTCAAGATTAATTTTAAAAATTCATGGAAACACAGGAGACTCAAAACACAGCCATTCAATTTCTTTGGGATGCAGCAAAGACAGTCCTAGAAGGGAAGTATATAGCACAACAGCTGTTCCTCAAAAACCAAGAAAGGTCTCAAATCCACAACCTAACCCTACACATAAAGGAGCTGGAGAAAGAGGAGCATAGAAAGCCTAAATCCAGGAGAAGAGAAATAACAAAGATCAGAGCAGAAATCAATGAAATAGAAACCAAAAGAATAGAAGAACAAATCAATGAATCTAGGAGCTGCTTCTTTGAAAGAATTAATAAGATTGATACACCGCTGTTCAGATTTCTCAGAAAGAACACAGGAAGGACCCAAATAAATAAAATCATGAATCAAGAAGGACAGATCACACCCAACACCAAGGAAACACAAACAAGTATAAGAACATAGGATGCCAACTTTATGTCAACCAGTCAGGCAGTCTTGAAAAAATAGATGCATTCCCAGAAACATAGAAACAACCAAAACTGAACTGCAAAGAAAAGGAAATCGGGGAGACTCATAATCAGCAATGAACTTGAAGCAGTCATCAAAAATCCTCCAGGAAACAAGAGCCCAGCACTAGATGGCTTCCCAGGGGAAGTCTACCAAACATTTAAAGAAGATTTAATACCTCTTGTTCTGAAACTTTTCCTAAAAATAGAACTGGAAAGGTAACTTCCAAGCCCCTTTGATAAGGCCAGCATTACCTTGATCCCAAAATCAGACAGACTCCACCCAAAAGGAGAATTACAGATGATTCCTGATGAATATGGATGCAAAAATTCTCACCAACATACTAGCCAATAGGATCCAACAGCCCACTAAAAGAATGATTCACCATGACCAAATTGAATTTATTACTGGGCTGCAAGGGTGGTTGAACAACTGCAAATCAATCAGTGGAATCCACTACCTTAATAGAAGAAACAACAAGAACCATAGGATCCTCTCAATAGATGCAGAAAAAGCATTCGACAAAATAAAGCATCCCTTCTTGATCAAAACTCTTCACTGTGGAGGGACAGATGGTACCTCCACATCATAAAGGCCATCTATGGGAAACCCACAGAGAATATCACTCCCAATGGGAAAAAACTGAGAGCTTTTCACTTCATGTCAGGAACATGAGAGGGATGCCCATTCTCATCACTATTGTTCAACATAGTACTAGAATTCTAAGCCTCAGCCATCTGACAATGAAAAGAAAAGGCATCTAAATGAGCAAAGAAGTCAAACTCTCACCCTTTGTAGACAATAGGATAATATCTGTGGAAAATCCAAAAGACTCCACCCAAAATTGCTAGAACTCATCCAGGAATTCCATAAAGTGGCAGGATATGAAATCAATACATGGAAATCACTTGCATTTGTCTGCAGCAACAATGAGACAGAAGAAACAGAAATTAATGAGTCCATCCCATGTGTCATCGCACCCCAAACCATAAGATACTTGGGACTCCATCTAACCAAAATGGCAAAGGATTTGTATGCAGAAAAGCATACTATAGTCATGAACGAAATGGAGGAAGACACAAAGAAATGGAAAAATGTTCCATGGTCACGGATTGGAAGAACAAATATTGTGAAAATGTCTATGCTACCCAGAACAATCCACAGATTCAATGCAATCCCTATCAAAATACCATTCACATTTTTCACAGAACTAGAATGAATAATCCCCAAATTTGTGTGGAAGCCAAAGAGACTCCGAATAGCCAAAGGGATGTTGAAAAAGAAAACCATCCCTGATGGCAACACAATTGCAGACTTCAAGCTCTATTAAAAAGCTGTGATATCAAGACAGTCTGGTCCTGGCACAAAATCAGACACACAGATCAATGGAACAGAATAGAGAACCCAGAAATGGACCCTCAACTCTAGGATCAACTAATCTTCCTCAAAGTAGGAAAGAATATCCAATTGGGGAAAAAAAAAAGTAAAAGTTTCTTCAATAAATGGTGCTGGGAACACGGAACAGCCATACGCAGAATAATGAAACTGGACCATTTCCTTATATCATACACAAAATATAGACTCCAAGTGTATGAAAGACCACAATGTGAGACAGGAATTCATCCAGATCCTTGAGGAGAGCAAAGGCAACAGTCTCTTTGACCTAGGCCACAGCAACTTCTTGCTACACATGTCTCCAAAGGCGAGGGAAACCAAAGCAAAAATAAACTGTTGGGATTTCATCAAGATAACAAGCTTCACACAGCAAAGGAAACAGTCAACAAAACCAAAAGACAACAAAAAGAATGAGAGAAGATATTTTCAAATGATGTGTCAGATAAAGGGCTTGTATCCAAAATCTAGAAAGAACTTACCAAACTCAACACTCACAGTACAACTAATCCAATCAAAGGCCAAAGACATGAACAGACATTTCTCCAAAGAAGACATCCAAATGGCCAACAGACACTTTTAAAAGTGCTCAACATCCCCCAATATTAGGAAAATACAAATCAAATCCATAACAAGACACCAGTTTACACCAGTCAGAATGGCTAAAATGAACAAGTCAGGAAAAGACAGGTATTGGTGAGGATGTGGAGAAAGGGGAACCCTTTTATATGGTTGGTGGGAACACGAGCTGGTAAAGTCACACTGGAAAACAGTGTGGAGATTCCTCATGAAGTTGAAAATAGAGCTACCCTGCAAACCTGCAATTGCACTGCTGGGTATTTTGCCCTAAAATACAAATGTAGTGATCTGAAGGGTCACCTGCACTCCAATGTCTATAGCAGCAATGCTCACAAGAGCCAGAGTATGCAAAGAGCCCAGACATCCATCGACAGATGAATGATCTATATGAGTGTGTGTGTGTGTATATATATACCATTAAGTATCACTCAGCCATCCAAAAATGAAATCTTGCCATTTGCAATGACATAGATGGAACTAGAGGGTATTATGCTAAGTGAAATAAGTCAATCAGAGAAGGACAATTATTATAGATCTCACTAATATGTGGAATTTAAGAAACAAGACAGAGGATCATAGGGGAAGAGGGGCAAAAAAAAAAAAAAAAAAAAAAAAGAAAGAAAAAGAAAGGAAGCAAGATGAAACCAGAGAGTCAAAGCAAAGAGATACTTAATATCAGGAAACAAACTGAGGGCTTCTGAAGGAGAGGAAGGTGAGGGAATGGGTGGCTGGGTGGTGGGCATGAGAAGGGTATGTGCTATGGAGAGCACTATGTGGTGTGTAAAACAGAAGGATCTCACCTGTACCCCCGAAACAGATAATACATTATATGATCATAATAAAAAAGAAGTGAATACAAATGTAAATTATTAAAAGTAAATAAAATAAATAAATAATATCACTGATAGAATACAAGCAAGCAAGCGACTAAGCCACCTGGAGTCACCACGCTCCAATTTCAAGCTATATTACAAAGCTGTTGTCATCAAAACAGTATGGTATTGGCATTAAAACAGACACACAGGACAATGGAACCCAACAGAAAGCTTGGAAACTGATAACCATAGTACTTTTGGCAGATTATTCATTCAGATATTAAAGGTATATTTAAACTTAAATCTGATAGAATAATTAACTCTGAATGGGAATTTTTAATATTGATGTCCTGTTCCAATGTTTACTACCAATAAATGCATTTTTAAACATGCTGCTTTATATACATGTATATTATAAAATAAGGATAATTTAGAATCCACACTTTTAGGAAAAGTTAAATTCACTTTCATAAACCCACCACGGAAAAGGAAATATAGACATCCATCATCACAACTGAGAACATCACAAAAGAAGACAATCAGACACAATCTGGTGTCTGATGGAAGAATAGAATACCACTTAAGTAGTTCTGCCCAAATGTTCAACCTGTTGAAAGCTATAGATCCAGCTACATTTTTACAAAAAGACAGACATCAGAGAAAAGTCCTACCAAAGTATATACAAGACATCATCAATGAAGTCCACACTGCATATATTCCAATGGGAAAAAATATTTTTCCAACAAATTAACTGTAAGGCAGAGAAAGAAAGAAAGAAGAAAAGGAAAGAAAAGGAAGAAAAGAAAAAGAAAGGAAAAGAAAAGAAAAGAAAAATGAAAGGAGAAACTTCAGAAACTAACCCACACATGTATGGTCTTAACTTATGATGCAGCAGCAGAAAATATCCAATGGAAAAGGACAGTATCTTCAGAGAATGGTCTGGGAAAACTGGACACTAAATGCAGGATAATGTGACTGGATCACTTTCTTACACCACACATACAAATTATGAATGGATGAATGACTTGAACATAAGAAATGAATCCATAATCCAGGTACAAAGTTTCTCAATATTGGTTTTGGTGAAGAGTCATCAGACACCAAAAGCAAAAGCAACAAAAGCAATAATAAACAAGTGGAAGGACATCAAACTGAAATTTCTGCATGACAAAAGAAACCTTAAAAGGCAACCTCCCCAATGAGAAAAAATATCTGCACATCCTATGTGTGAGAAGAGGTTAATATTGAAAATATACAAAACACTCCTTCAAATCCAAACAAAAACTGAATAAAAACTGGGGAGAAATGTAAATAGATATTTTCCAAAGATGGCATACAGGTAGCCAACAGACTGGAAAAGTTGTTAAACATTACTAATTGTTGTCAGGGAAACAGAAGTCAAAACTGCAATTAGCAATCACCTCACAAGTGTGGGAAACGCAATCGTCCCAGAGACAGACACCAGGTGTGGTCAAGGGTATGTACACAGGAGGACCCTGTGGACTGTTGGTGGGAATGGAAATTGGTGAGCCACTGTGAAAAATTCTGTGGAGTTTCCAGGAAAAAATTAATAGAACTACCACCTAGTAACTGTTCTACTGAGTATTTCTTTGGAGAACATGAAAACACTCCCTCCAAAAGAGAGAGGCACTCCCATGTTCATGGCAGCATTATTCACAATTACCAGACATGGAAACATCAACTTTGGGAGACTTACGCTAAGTAACTCAGACACAGGAAGACAAACACCAGAGGCTCTCATGGACATTCCACATGGGGGGAAAAAATACTGACCACATAGATAATGAGAACAGATTGGTGGTTGCTAGATTTGGGAATGATGGGGGGAAACAGGTGAAGGTGGTCAGAGGTGCCATATTTGAGTGATAAAATCCACAAGTCATGGAATGTTCTGTGCAGCATGGAGATGAAATCTAACCCTGCAGGATGGGATACAGGCTCCCCCACTACTTGAAAGTACAGTGTTCCTAGTAAACCTTTCACAGCAGAAATGGTATAAATGCAGCAATGGCCACAGTCGCCAAACTATGGAAAGAACCAAGAAGCCCTTCAACAGACGAATGGATAAGGAAGATGTGGTCCATATACACTATGGAGAGTATTATGCCTCCATCAGAAAGGACAAATACCCAACTTTTGTAGCAACATGGACAGGACTCGAAGAGATTATGCTGAGTGAAATAAGTCAAGCAGAGAGAGTCAATTATCATCTGGTTCCACTTATTTGTGGAGCATAACAAATAGCATGGAGGACATGGGGAGTTAGAGAAAGTTGGAAGCGGAGGTGAACCATGGGATACTACGGACTCTGAAAAACAATCTGAGGGTTTTGAAGTGGTGGGGGGGTGGGAGGTTGGGGTACCAGGTGGTGGGTATTATAGAGGGCACGGATTGCATGGAGCACTGGGTGTGGTGAAAAAATAATGAATACTGTTATGCTGAAAATAAATGAACTTAATTTTTAAAAAAAAGAAAAAATAATAAAAAAAAATCACCATCAAAAAAAAAAAAAAGAAATGGTGTAAATGGAAAAAGGAATGACCATTGATTTCTACAGAAAAATGAGTGCACATGCTCAGACACCAAAAGTTCCTTCTCTTTGGCTCTTCTTAGGCCTCAGGACACAATAATCTAATGGATGCCCAAAATAAATGAAGATAAAGCACAGCAGATGCTCACAGACACAATTCAAAGCCCTGGTGATTGGACATGGAGAGCAGTGCCCTGGAAGGAGCTGGTTAGGGTTCACACCGCCTCTGTAGTGGCTCCCACAAAACAGATGCTGAACGCGATGCCCACTTTTTGACTTTTTTCATAGGAGAGAAATCCTCTTCTTCCTGCCACTGGGGCTGGGTAATAATATAGAACTTTCCAAAAAGCCAAGTGTCTTACCATGAACTTTGAGAAAAGTGGGGAAGACTTGTACTTGAAAGTTGCTGAGGGGATAGAAGTTCAGAGTTCTCCCAGACACAAACATCAGGAGGTCCACTGTGAAAGACACCTTCCTCAGCAGGTGGAACATGGACTAACTCTTACCCTCAGAAACCTCCTCCTCCGCCTCGCTTGGGGCAACCCACAAGAACTTGGAGTTACCTCAGTTCCTCTTTTCTCCCATTCCCAATATGGAACCCATAGGCAAATCCTGTAAACTCCATCTTCAATGGGTATGCAGAATAGCACTAACCCCTCCTTCTAAGGCCACCTGTCTGGTCCACACATCTCTTGCCTGACTTCCTTTAATAGCTTCATCATTGACCTGCCTTCCCTATCCTCAACACTGTGTTATCTGTTCTCAACACTGTAGCCAGGGTGGCCCAATGAAACAGGGTCCCTTGGGGTCACAGCCCTGCCATGGCTTTCTGTAATCCTAGTGTCACCTCCCTGAGGTCAGGTCTTAAGCTGACTCCTGTTGCCATAAGGCTTGCTGCTCCTGGATGTACATGGTATGCTCCTGCCCCAGGGCCTTTGCATATGCATTCCCTTTCATTTATAAGGCTCTTGGTGTGATATCACTCACCTTCTTTAGAACTTGACTCAAGCATCACCTTCCTAGCAAAGTCCCACCTGACCCCTATGTGAATATCAAGCACCACCACCACCTCCCCTTCAGCACCCAGTCCCATCTCCTGCTTTCTACTTCCAGAGCAGTTATCACAGTCACAAAGCCATGTCAGCAAAGAGGAAACAGGGCCCTACTCAGGTGGCTTCACCACTAACTCCTTCTGATTTCCTAGTCCAGATCCCTGGGGGGAAAGGTGTCCAGAGCTCTTGCACAGCCAGGATGCCCAGGACAATGGGTCACCCTACAGCACCCTAAAGACCATCAGGAAAATGAGCCCTAAGAGGAATCCACTAGCAAATGAAACCTGAAACCAGACACCTTCCTCGATTCTAGGTGAGCACACACATGTCCTCCCCATGCCTGATGTGCTCATCTGAGAAAGCTGAGCAGAGAGGCATCCCAGGGTCCAAATCTCCCTCTGGCCAAGGTCCTGTGAAACAAACATCTCTTTTCCCTGCACCAGCCACCTGTGACTGACATCCAGCATCCTCCTGTGCTGGGGCAGAATGCTGCACCTGTCCCACTTTCCTGGGACGTCATCACAACCCAGGCTTTGCTGCACACTTTTCAGGAAGGAATCTGCAGCAGCAGCAGCAGCCATCAGGCCGCCCAGGGTCAGTCTCAGTCTCGCATGTCAGGCTTCAAGGAGACTGGTGTGCCATGTGGCCTTGGAACCGTATGGCAGTTCCAATGAACCCTCACCTCTTCTATACAGCACAGGAAAGTGGAGGATTTCTTAGGGGTGTGGCTCTGGAAGAAGTGCTTCTGTTGATGGAATTCACAGGCACCAGGCAGAGGACAACTGTGGTGCCTCATCCGAGGAAGAAGGGGCGCACTTTGCAAGAATCCATAATGCTGCCTGTGGGCTGCTTCCCACCAAGCCCCCTGCTGAATGGAGAGCTGCAGAACCAAACAGAAAGCAAGTTTCCTATCACATCTGCAGCAGGAGGGCTGGCTGGGGAGCAGGGCCCTGTCCCTGGAGCAAGGTGGCCTGTGCATCAATAGCCAAGGCCAACTGCCACGGCCTCACAGTCTCCCAGCTATCTGATCTGACTGCTCTGCCAGGCTCACACCCACTGACACAGTGACTCCTAAGACCCAGAGACTGCTTTCCTCCCCAGCTCAATGTTGCTCACAGAGAAGCAAACTCCAGGCTCAGAAACATGCTCATCATTAGCGCTGGAATTCCCTGGGTTTGCCTACACTGGCCCACTGGGTGCCCCTTCCAGATCATTCTTCCAGTGCCCTAGGGTTTCAAGTCACCTTCAAGCTGCCCTTCAAAAGGCAGGAATGGGTATGTTTAGGCAGACAAGCTGACCTGCTCGGACCACATCCTCCCTGAACACCAACGTTTCAAAGTCAAAGCTTCAAACCCTCACTCACTGGGCACAGAGCACCACGTCAGCATGAACACTGCTCTTTCAAATCTCTTGGCTCCCATTCCTTCAAATCAGAAACCATTCTCCTGTCACCAGTCTATTTTCCCTTAAGAGAAGTAAGGGAAAGGATAGAATAAAACACTGCATGGGCAGAGCACACTTCTATCCAAATAGAATTCCATATTCCTTCTCATATGGGCAGCCCGACATCACCCATACTAATGAGAGGCACCACAAGTTCAGTCCTCATGAATATATTTGATCCAGTGTCTTTCCTTTTGATATTTGGATCTTGAAGTCAATGTCTATATTGTTTTCTTAAAATAACAAGAATAATAATGACGCGATCACGTAAATTTCTGGGTCTTCATAACCAGACAACATGGCTCTGGCTCAGATAAGGATGAAGACACAACCTCTTCCCAGGAAGCAAAGCCCACACCTTCAGGGATCCCGAAGCGTCTCATGGGTGATGAGCTCCTTTGCTCTGTGGAGTTGTCCGAGTGCAAAGGATGCAGGCCCCCTCCAGGGTTCATTATGTTTTCTTCATCCATTCCTCAGTTCTAGTCACAAGGGACTCACTGTGTCAGGTTTCAGAGCCCAGGATGGGCCACCAGGTGAGCAGCCACCCCTCCTCCAAGGGAAGGGTAGATGTTCCCTGGGAGCACAATGAGCCCCTCCCTGAGCTACTCAACAACATACATTCTTTCTCCCTGTATCCTCCTCACAAAGGTCACTGCCCCCTGTTAGAGCCCCAAGCCTGGGCTTTACTTTAAAAAACATTTTCTAATATTGGAATGTGGCCCATGGAAGAGAAAAATATGAACACCCTCAAAAACTTCTTTTAATATTTCAGATTTGTTTCCCATTGTTTAATTAAAAACAGGAATAAAAATGCACAGATCGCCCCTTCCACGAGCAGGTACGACACACTGCGGTGACAGAGGAAAGCAGGAAATACCAGAGGAACAGATGTTCTGATGACCTGTCATTTCATCATCTAGCTTGTGAAACTCCACACACACTCATAGAAAGCAGCGCAAACCAACGTCTTGGCCTGGCACCGCAGAGAAGTCTGACTTGGAGGGACAGGGAGAGAAGAGCTCGTGTGTGTTGACTGAAGCCAGTGGCACACAAGAAGCGATTCTACCAGCTCTCCACCTGGGCCTCCCCTGTCCACAGCCAGGAACCTGCTCACAGCCCTGACCTGTCACAACTGTCACACAGGAGACACACAGCCACCCCTAGAGTCAGCCCTGCCCACACCCTCCTGCAGAATGCACTCTGCTCTCCTCCAGGAGCCCGTCAGCTCCCCCCAGACCTGGAACTGCCCTGTCTGCTGCAAAGCTCCAGGATCCCCCACTTTTGTCAGAATTACACTGGCCCAAGCCTTTCATAAATGTGTCGTATTTCTCTTAACTCACCTTCCTACCTGGGCAAACTGTAAGTCACATATCTATGGGATATGAACGTGCTCTGAGATCTGAGTCTTTCATTGTAGACTCCTTGTGTGATAATATACCATGGCCTATGATGGGGGTTATAAAACTAGTATTTATAGAATAATACAGCCCAAATCACCTCATTGTTAGTTGCTCTTCATTAGCTTGAAAGTGTCTGTGTAAAAAGCCTTTCCACAGATATTACCTTCCAGCAATTTCACGAGGAGAAACAAACTCTGTGGGATAAGCTGACTCACCTAGCATCAGGCAAGCAGTTCCAGAACTCACCCCAGGGCTCCTGGAGTCCACCAAGCCCCTTGACACCACCAGTGTACCTCTGTCCAGGAGAATTCCCAAAGATTCTCCTTCTGACTCCACCACGAAAGAAACTACAGAGAAAATACAGCACGTCGAAATATCTATATGATCCGTTTAGTCAAACTAGAAAGTCAAAGCTTTGCTTTTAAACGGTAAAAGTCTACTTTGAATAACTTTGAATTTTTCGTCTACCTTAATTGGAACTCTTTAGATGAAAACACTAATCAGTTATAAAACATCATCTTTGACAAATGACAAGACATCATCCATGTCTCTATTTGGTTGAAAAGGCCACCAAACTCCAGATGGTGGCCATTCAACCATACCCCAGGCCCAAGTGAATAAAAGCTGTTAGATGAAGGATCCAATTATATGTTAAAACCAAACAAAGAGTAAATCTCATCTTCCTTCTCTAATACAATTGATTTCCTAGGAAACAGATGTGATGTGCAGATTACATTTTGTAAGCAGTAAATGAACAGAGAAAATGGTATTCCCTGCGATGTCCTACCTGCAGGGAAACTAAGTAACTCTTGCACCAAAGCCAGAACGCAGTTACCTCAGTTTTACTTTGTGGCTCAACTAGAGAAGAGAAAAGCCCAGGAGGTTTTGGGTTCAAAAGAAGTCTTACCTCCAGTCCTGACACGTAAGTGACATTGCGCCCAATGTACCTGCTGCTTTCTCGGAACACTGACGTCCTGTGACAAGCTGCGTGACTGAGTCAGATGCTGTTGTTCAAAATGCTGGGTCTCATGAAGCTAGATCAGAGAAGTGTTGTCAGGTGGGGATGAGAAGGCCCCTCTGACCTAAGGCCGGCACACCTGCTTCTGTTCCCAAGAGAAGGGAAAACACAGACTTGTTTTTCTTTTTCCTTTTCTTTTCTTTTCTTTTCTTTTCTTTTCTTTTCTTTTCTTTTCTTTTCTTTTCTTTTCTTTTTTCTTTTCTTCTCTTCTCTTCTCTTTTCTTCTTCTTCTTCTTCTTCTTCTTCTTCTTCTTCTTCTTCTTCTTCTT